>NC_088917.1:43846969-44150000 GCF_963576675.1 Euphorbia lathyris | reverse complement strand
AGATCTGAAAATACAAGGATTTTCAGACGCTAGTCATCTCACAGATGAGAATGATTTTAAATCCCAATTAGGATACCTGTTTATCCTAAATGGGGGCGCGGTCAGTTGGAAAAGTTCCAAGCAGGGAAGCGTAGCTTTCTCTATGACCGAGTCAGAGTACATCGCTTCTGCGGAAGCAACAAAGGAAGCAGTTTGGATTAGAAAGTTCATTACAGAACTAGGTGTGGTGCCTGACATTGTCAATCCCATTACTCTGTACTGTGATAACAATGGAGCCATTGCTCAAGTAAAGGAACCACGGTCTCATAATGCATCCAAGCACTACCTAAAGCGATACCACATCATAAGAGAGATTGTGGCTAGAGGAGATGTGAGAATAGAAAGAGTACCTACAGAGGACAACGTTGCAGATCCGTTGACAAAGCCTTTAACCCAGAAAGTACATGATCGTCATTTAACTTCTACTGGGATAAGTTTTAGAAACAATTGGCTTTAGTCCAAGTGGGAGTATGTTGGGGTTTTGTGTCATATAGTCAATTGTTGCAGGATACAAACTTATTGTAAATGAATTGTTCTTTATATCATTTGTTTTAATGAGATATATGTTTTATAACTATATAAAGGCAATCCCTTGTAAGCACTAAATAAAGTCTAATAAAAGGAAATCTGTAAGTTTGTTTAAAGTGATTATAAAGTGTTCATACAAGCATGAAGTGAGACAAAACTTTATAATAAACTAATAAACTTAAAACCACCCCAAGTCAAGTGATATGTTTAGGATTGATATATCACTGTTGAGACTTGTATGTAACAATGTCTTCTGTCCGACAGAAAGCTGATCTCACAAGCTTCATATATACAGATATCTGGACAGTTACATAGATCCGATGAAACGTTGTGCATTAGGATTGGGGATCCGATTTGAGATAACAGGATGGGTAGATTCATCCTTGTCAACTGTTCATCTCATTGGTATTAATAGGTATAACTAATCCTCAGACTCAAAGGAATGTTAATTGGTCATCCTGAATTACTGAATGTGAGACTTCGATCCTGTGGTCCCACGATCCATAACAGAGATGACTCTGGGGTATGAACTGCAAAGGTTGGGTGTCACAGGAAGTAATTTTAGGGTAGTTATACATTGGATTGAGCATTTATCACTCCCGATTAATGGGAGATACATCCAAGGATCGCTTGTGGAAGACTTGACTCTAAACCCTTGCAAGGTGATAGCTTAAGAGTAGAAATACAGATTTCACTTAACCTATCTTTTTGAGTTGACTCGGCCAATAACAAGTAAAACGAACGTCTCGCTATATGTGACTTGACATTACCCATAGTCATAAGATTCAGTTCAAGGATGTAGTTGATAAAGGATCGTATTATACCGTAACTAATACGGAAGGGTTAACGACAGAATCAACCTGTCTTCTTAACGGACTCTAGGGGAATGATTACAGACTTGCCAATAACATACTCTGTACATCATTCCGTTATGCAAGGGATTAAATATAATTCTTGAAGAAATTAATTTAATAGGTTGCATATGGCCAGAAGTAGTAAGGACCTAATGGATCACACATAAGACTTGGAACCAAAAGAGAGATGGATATGATTAATAGATGGAAGCCCAATTGAGCCCAGTAAGGCCCAAATACAAGGAGGGGGCCGAAATTTGTATGTATTAGTAAGGGATTGATTTTATTCCATTAATCCTAATTTGATTAGGATTATGAATTAAATTAATTAAGAGATAATTTAATTAGGAGTTTTAATTAGATTAATATTCTCTTATTATTATCCAATTAGGTTATTTATTATTATCCTAAATATATTAGATATATAGTGAGATAATAATTAGGAATCCTTTTCCGAATTGGATTCCTATTAAGTAACCTATTCCTATCTAACTAGGGTTTAGATACAAGCTAATATATATACCCCTCCCTATAGTGAATTTCGAAAAAAAAGCCCTAAGCCTCCCCACTTGTGATTTTCGAAATTGCTTAGAGAGAGAGAGAAAAGAATTCTATTCTCCAAGTTCGTGGACAAGAATTCATACGGCATTCCATCGATTAATTAATCTTATTCATCCCTCTTTCTCCTTGATCTTGTGTTGGTTAATTAGAGGCAATCTATTTTGGTTGCATCTCATAAGGGTTGATTTTATCTTAACCTCACCGTATTCTACTTTGCGGTTGGAACCTCGGAGAAGAATTGTAGGCGCTTCTTTAACAACGGTAGATTGTTCATCGAAAGGCATTCCTTCTTATCCCTCTTTATATGAAATAACGATTAACGGATCCTATGGTTAAAAGGAAATAGGCTAAAATTTTTATATTTCCGCTGCTATACCTTAGCCCTAATTTCCTTCAGACATTACATATCCCGATCCAAAAGGGGGGGGGGACATGAACAAATGGGAAAAATGCAAAGGAATATTGCCGGTTCCACATGAGACAAGGCCATGACACTAATAAATGTTTTGCGCTAGATAGGGAGATCGAAAGAGGCTCCCTCGATAGGTTCGTGCAAGGTGAACAAGGCGAAAGCAAGGAAAAAGAAGGCTCCAAAGCCAAGACAAAAGGAGTCATCAACGTTATGACGGGCAGACCGGGATATCAACCGCTTGCTAAAAAGGCAAGAATGTGGGCCTTGGACAAGTCGGCCCGTAACAAACCTTTTGTAGAGATTGGGTCGGCGACCGGTCCTCATGCTGATGCTCTGGTGATCATGATGACTATCGAAGGATGGGATATAAAGAGAGTTATGATTGACACTGGTAGTTCTTGTAATGTAATTACCAGGGAGGCATTTGCAAAGCTGAAAATAGACCTTATGCAAGTAGAAGCAACTATCGTGGATATTCTAGGGGTGACTGGACATACAGTTCAGACCAAAGGACAATTGATGTTGGAATGTGAAATCATAGATGGACAACAATCTTGGAGGGGAGATCAAGAGTTTACCATCCTAGATGGTCGGCTCGCATACAATGTTATTTTAGGAAGTGTTGAGCGATTTCCGCAAGTGCACGGTTTCGCTTGTAGTAATAAAAATATCGATCCCACAGAGAACGCTTTTTAACGAAAACTTATATTAATTTAGTTTAAATACGACTTAAGGTTTATTAAATAGACAAACGTTATTTGAAATTGGATTTGGTTTTGAAATTGCTAGAAATAGAATTAGATTAAAGTATTTAGATGTTAGAAATTATTTATGATTTAAAAGTTAATTTGCAAGACAGGAACGTTTAGAACTTTTAGAAAAACAAATAAATGTATTCGTTTGCATTAAGCAAAGAAAACAACTTTAAACTTTGTACAAATTATAACGATGAAATAAATGACGAAACCTCTAATTAATTGGCTTTGAACGCGACAAAACCCTTTCGGGATAGTTGCCCTTAATCAAATTAAAACTCTTTCGAGATGATAATTTGCCTAAGTGTTCAACAAAGTTTCCTTGTAATGATTTTGAATTCAACTGCGTTTTAATGAAAACACCAGCCTCACTTATATTGGATTGGTTACCATAAGTGCTGCATAACGATTTATCGAATAGAACGGACTTTATTAGATGAAATATAAATTGATACAAGTTTACAGAGTGAAATCGCATGGACCCTTCGAGGGCGTGCAAGTGAACGGATGATCAGTCCCTTCCTTGGGTTTCCTTAGAGGTTGTCAGGCTCAGGGGCGGATCCTTTTACTAATTCTTCTCGCCGAATCTTTGGAATGGAGAATAATCTCATCTACCACCAAAATGTAAACTAAACTGGAACAATGTCTAAATGCTACTAAACTTGTTATTATTGAGTAAACAATGTGTGTACAGCATATTGCTTTGAACAGAAATAAAATCTAAACTCTGACTCTTTTCTGAGTCAGAGTTTCTGCATAAACTCTGCACTAATCTAACTCTCTCAATATTACATTACATTACATAACATAACATAACATAACATATTATCCTCTTTTTCTCTCCTTATCAACTCTTTATTTATAGATGTTGAAGGGTTGTGACTGAAGTGATGTGTCCTTTGTGAAGAGTCGTATCCGTTGTGAAGAATTGTGTTTGTTCTGAAGAGACGTCTTTATCCACCCGAAAGAACGCGTTTCTTGGATTTTAACATGTGTTCATTGTACTTTGGCAGAATTTCTGCACTTACCGAGAATGGAGATCCTCGGCCGTGAATGGGGGAGCATTAAGTTGAGCTTTGGACGAAGGGAGGAAGTAGTTGAACCACGCGTGTCGCGGCCACGGGTGGTGGATTCACTGTCGCGGCACGGTGAGTTTTCTCACTTCTTAGCTCTCGTTCGTGTCCTTGACTTGGCGCTTTTGATTTACGTCATCTTTGACTCCTTTTTGTAGGGTTTTTCTTCTGTTTTTGATCCTTTTTCGTTCATATTTGGATTTTACCAAATATTTAGGTACCTTGCAAGAAAGAAAGATATTTGAGAGTAAAAGTAATCTAAACAGATATAAATAACACAAATTTGTAATAATATTGATGTAAATATTAATGATATTTTAGGTATATTTTGGGCTTAACAAATCTCCACACTTAATCTTTTGCTAGTCCCGAGCAAAATTTCACTGAATTTATTCCTTAACTAATCTCTTTATGAAAATAAAACATATATCTTTGTGTTTACCTTTTAAATTAGTTAAGCCGAAAAGACTAACTTCGCATGGCAAATTTATACGCAAAATATCAAACTAACTTAGTATAAATACGATATATCATTCGTCTTGTATTTCAATGTTTAAATTGAAGTATTCGGGACGATGTAAGCACGCATGTTATTGAGTCTTTCATCTCAAGG
The DNA here is from genome assembly GCF_963576675.1 of Euphorbia lathyris. NCBI lineage: Eukaryota > Viridiplantae > Streptophyta > Magnoliopsida > Malpighiales > Euphorbiaceae > Euphorbia > Euphorbia lathyris. The sequence continues at coordinate 44,145,165 of NC_088917.1, read as the reverse complement.
CATTTCAAAGCACCAAATTTCCTTTCCCAAACTTGAATTATTATATATGAGTATAAAGTTTAATTTACTTGCTTAGTTACGCCCGTGATAAGGGTGGTCTCGATCGAAACTTTATATGCATTTGATTTGTGTTCGCTTAAGAGGTACCGACCATGCCATGGGTGGACGCAATCGTTACTTTAAACTTTAAACACGCTTAATTTTTTCTTATTTAAACGTTCCTTCTATACCTCGATTGTGATAAGGGTGGTCGCAACCGTGGCCAAAAGTACGCTTTACTTATTTATTTCTTCCCTTTCATACCTCGACTGTGATAAGGTTGGTCTCAATCGTGGCCAAAAGTTAAGAATACGATTTATTGATTAATTAATATGAATTGGAAAAAAGAAAATTAGCACATTCATCCTATATTGACTTAAAATTCAACATGTATTATGGCTATAGTTTCCTTAAAAACTTCAATTGGTGTTAATGTAAGACAAAATAAAAAACCGAGCTAAAAAATTGTTAGTTCAATTTAATGCCTATAAACCTAATTGAAAATTTAAAATAAGATTTATTGTATCATGAATTTCATGATATGAAATAAAGATTAAAATTAAAAAATTTATTACTTAAATACATTCACTCGAGACAATTTTTACTTAAAATCGTGTCGAAGATTTGTGAAAAATATTTTGAAAAATATTACCCGTATAGAAATATTTATTTCTATCGATAATGATAACCTAAAAATAATCATAAAAGAAATTTAACTTATGATTATTTGATAAATGTAAAAATGATATTTCATAAAAAATGTTAAGTTTTTTCATTTGTTGCATATACTTAAAAGTGTTGCAATATACGTTGCATTTTGTATTTTTGAAAACAAACAAGTGTTGCATACATTCATTCATTCATTTGCATACGTTCATTCATTCGTTTGTATAAAAATGATATATGTATATATCTCCTCCCACACTTAAATTGGACCATGTCCTCATTGGTGCAAAAATGGAGATAAAACGTTAAAGATAAAACAAACGGAAAGAAATGAAAGATATAGCAAAGAAAACATGCATCCTAAAATTAAATTAAAACTGAAATTGGACGAAACATAAGAAATAAAAATGTATGAAACTGAAATTAAAACAAGATAAGATAAAAATAAAATATAAAACCTAAGCATGCGGCGGGGAATCTGGAGGCGTTGGTGAAGTTTCCACATTTCGGCGACGGAAAAACGGAAGCATCCGATGCCGAGTCGATCTATGCTCACGCCTTTGTTCTCCACCAAATCATCAATCCTCAAATTCATTTGGCGATTATTGGCATTGATTTGGTTCAAAATTCTTCTGAAATCCACCGGATCATTATCTTGAGATGCTTGTAACAATATCATCTAACCAAACTGTTGTGCTTGTGTGTAGGAAACAACACGCCCTTGTGCATCTGCTTCATCGTCATATGGCGTATCGTCATCCTTACCAAAAATGGGCTGCTCATTACCATCCTCTGTAATACCATTGCCCTGTGAACTTGTAGTACCAACATCGAACTTGCAAAACCGTAATCAAAGTACGCATAGTAACATCCTTATGTGTCGAAACTGGAAGCATGGACTATTATTCTGTAGGAGTGTGCTACAAGTGTACTTTAAATTCGGCTAAACGAGGCAAAATATGTCCAAACCGAATACGCATCTCTTCATCCCCAACGTCATAAATTAACTTAAATCCCTAAATGTAATCCTCTCATTCCTTTGTAGCATGGGAAAGAGTAATCTGCGTTGTCTAGGCATTTTAAGCTACGAATGTTGTTGTTGGGAAAGAATTATAAAAAAAAATATGGTAAAAGTAAAGGTGATATGGTGTGGATTTAAGTGTATGGGGAAGAGATTGGGTTGTGTAAGTTGGGTAAAATGGAAAGTGATGTTAGGTTTGTGTAAGGGATAGGTATATATAGGGGTAAAATATAGGTGTTTAGGAGTTATGGAAGGAATAGGAATTGGCTCAATTGAAGTCAAAAATCCGGAACTGGTGGCTCTACAGGCCGCGGGACGCAACCGAGGATACCCATCCGCGGCCGCGGCACCCGGTATTCAGAGAAATTTTCTCTGAATTTTCTTGCGCTGCTCGCTGAAGTTACCGAGAATTTGACATTCTCGGCCGTGGATCAGCCCCTGATCATCCATATTTGGCATTTGAACTCTGTTTTGTGTAATTTCTTAAGAAATTATATCCTGAACTCCTTGAAAATGTAATCTGTACTTAAAAACATAAATGTAAAACATTAAATGATAAGGAAAACCAAAGGTTTGTCCTTATTAATGGAAAAAACAAATGATATAATTAATTCAATGAAGATAAAAATAGCAAAGGTTATGAAAAAAAAAACATTAAGAAGTTAAATGAATCTATATGTAGTCATTTACATTTAATTTAGTCATGTACTTATTAATGTCTTATTTAATAGATTCATAAGATGTTAAATATAAACTGAGAATTATTGTCATCGATTAATTATCTCTGAGAAAATTTAAACAGACATAAAACTAGTACTCAGACGAAATAATAAAAAGAATGGATTTATTATTATTGCATGAAATAAATATGAATTTAATTATAAACAAACAAACCTATTTACATACTGTGTGAAAACAAAAATACTAAACAACAGAAAGGCAAATTAAAACGTCATCCCGTTGAATTGTGGGCCAATCCTGAAAACATTTTTAACCAGGCCCGATAACGATCAATCTTCGCCTGCACGAAGATCTGTCTTTCTTCTGCAGAAAGAAATTGTGGGCCAATCCTAAAAACATTTTTAACCAGGCCCTCTTTTTCCATGTATTCATAATCCATAAATGGAAAGGGTTCTGGATCGGTCCACGGAACATCGACTAATCCTTTCGCTCCGAGTATAATGCCACAGATTATATTCCCATATCCCGTTGACTTTCTCCCTTTCAACCTAGAAGCGGCAACCAGACCGTCCATCAAAATCTTCGATGAATTCACGGTATTGCCTCGGAAGATGTCGCCTAAGACATACAGGTCTGTGTCTTGGACCATACTACTAGAAGTGCGTCCAAACAAACTGTGACACAAGAATTTATGTAAATAAACCATAGAATTGGATTTGATACTTTTATTGTAGGCGAGTCTGGGATTGAAACGCCAAAAACCAGTTAGCATTCGCCAGATGTCTCTAGACGTCATATTTCTGCCAGGACGATGTGTGGATGTATCCCGTAGGGGAAAACCAAACCAGGCATGTAACTCTGGGTAGCCAAATGTGTAAGTTTTGCCGTCGTGGCGAAAACTAAGACGCATCCGACGTTTGTTAACAAAACGTACAGAACAGAGAAATTCCAGAATCCAATCTCTAATTATTGGAAATTTCATATGAGCAAACTTAGTCCACCCCAATTTCTCCAAATAGCGATTCATATCGTCGCTTATTCCGAGTTCATCATTCAAGAACTCGTCCATATATAACATCCCGACGGGCATTGTATATCGAAATTGATAATAACGGCGTCCCTCATCATGATTATACACCGGAAAGAAACAACCATAGCGTGCTGATAAGTCAGGACGTTTATTGTCTGAAACAGAAGTCATGGTGTTTGAAAATAGGTAAGGAAGCAAAGTTCTCTGAACTTTGTTTCTGGTTAATAAAGATATAAGAAAATCAGAGATTTATGACAGAGATGAAAAGAATGTAATAGAACTTTGATCCTCTATAACTTATTTATAAAATCATAGGATGAAAGTAGGTGTTGTTTTGATGTGAAAAGGTGTTAATCAAACCTCCTAAAGATGAAGAAACTCAATTTTTTCGTTTCTGAAAAGTTGTGTCTGCAGGAAAAGAAGAATACAGGTCTGATTCTGCAGGAATTCACCGTGTCGCGACCGAGGATACTGAGACGCGGTCGCGGCACGCTAAATTTTTTTTTTCGCTGATGTTACAGAGAATTTCGATCCTCGGCCGAAGATTTCAATCCTCGGTAAGTTCAGAAATTTTTATTTTCTCTTCATTTCCCTTGAAATTTTGAAATTCTGAATTCTCAACTGAGAATTCAGATTCTCTGTAAGTTCAGAAATTTATAAGGCAAAGAAAGTAAAATTCTCAACTGAGAATTCACATTCTCAGTAAGTTCAGAAATTTATTTTTTTTCTTCCTTTTGCTTGGACAAACTTAGAACATGACTTAAATAAATTTTTATTGATTTAAAACTCGAAAAACTAAAAATTAAAAAATCATAAACAAATGTAAATTAAATTTAAAATAAGTAAAGATGAAAATAAAACAACAAACAAGACTAAAGATAAACAACAAAAGGTTTGAAAACTTACCTGGAAATAATTTCAATTTGGAATCAAAAATTAGAATTGCATCCCAAATCTTTAAAATTATTATTATATATATTTTTTCTTTCTTTTGGGTTTTTTATTTTTTTTTTGGTATTTTCTTTTTTTTAGGCCCTTTTTTTTAGCGTTTTCTCAAATTAAGGATCTAATGATTTCAGTTGAATGCCCGAACTTTTGGTTCCGTACGTGAACAAAAACTACGTACATTAACTGAAACTTTCAAAACTATATTAAAAGTATACAATTCCTTCCTGGCGAATAAGGTAATTTCATCCTACTTGTTCATCTGTTTGAGAAGATTTTCTATGGTGATTTCTTAGAGAGATAAATGTAGGTGTTTTAAGGGAATGATAAAAAGGAAATTATTTGGGTTTAGTGTAGGAATTGAATAAATTTCTTAACAAAGAGATATGCTGTTTTGGTGAAGGGTTAAGTTTATAGAAAAGGGTTAAATGTTTTAGAAGAGATTATTCGAATTTCCCTTCTATGATATATCTGTTAACTGGATTTCTTTTCTGTAGACTCCTTCTGTGAATTTATACTGATGATCAAATCTCCAGTTTATCTTTGAAAAAAACTTGGATTTTCTTATCTGCAAACATTTAATTGCAAACGTTAAATAACAACGAGGGTTTAGTCCTAGTGACCATCCTCAATAAATAAATAAAAACTATAAAAATAAATAAATAGATATGTAAACCAAAGTTCGAAATAAAACACGAATAATATAATTTTTTGTTAAAAATTTGGCGTTCCCCGGCAACGGCGCCAAAAACTTGTTGAGCGATTTCCGCAAGTGCACGGTTTCGCTTGTAGTAATAAAAATATCGATCCCACAGAGAACGCTTTTTAACGAAAACTTATATTAATTTAGTTTAAATACGACTTAAGGTTTATTAAATAGATAAACGTTATTTGAAATTGGATTTGGTTTTGAAATTGCTAGAAATAGAATTAGATTAAAGTATTTAGATGTTAGAAATTATTTAGGATTTAAAAGTTAATTTGCAAGACAGGAACATTTAGAACTTTTAGAAAAACAAATAAATGTATTCATTTGCATTAAGCAAAGAAAACAACTTTAAACTTTGTACAAATTATAACGATGAAATAAATGACGGAACCTCTAATTAATTGGCTTTGAACGCGACAAAACCCTTTCAGGATAGTTGCCCTTAATCAAATTAAAACTCTTTCGAGATGATAATTTGCCTAAGTGTTCAACAAAGTTTCCTTGTAATGATTTTGAATTCAACTGCATTTTAATGAAAACACCAGCCTCACTTATATTGGATTGGTTACCATAAGTGCTGCATAACGATTTATCGAATAGAACGGACTTTATTAGATGAAATATAAATTGATACAAGTTTACAGAGTGAAATCGCATGGACCCTTCGAGGGCGTGCAAGTGAACGGATGATCAGTCCCTTCCTTGGGTTTCCTTAGAGGTTGTCAGGCTCAGGGGCGGATCCTTTTACTAATTCTTCTCGCCGAATCTTTGGAATGGAGAATAATCTCATCTACCACCAAAATGTAAACTAAACTGGAACAATGTCTAAATGCTACTAAACTTGTTATTATTGAGTAAACAATGTGTGTACAACATATTGCTTTGAACAGAAATAAAATCTAAACTCTGACTCTTTTCTGAGTCAGAGTTTCTGCATAAACTCTGCACTAATCTAACTCTCTCAATATTACATTACATTACATAACATAACATAACATAACATATTATCCTCTTTTTCTCTCCTTATCAACTCTTTATTTATAGATGTTGAAGGGTTGTGACTGAAGTGATGTGTCCTTTGTGAAGAGTCGTATCCGTTGTGAAGAATTGTGTTTGTTCTGAAGAGACGTCTTTATCCACCCGAAAGAACGCGTTTCTTGGATTTTAACATGTGTTCATTGTACTTTGGCAGAATTTCTGCACTTACCGAGAATGGAGATCCTCGGCCGTGAATGGGGGAGCATTAAGTTGAGCTTTGGACGAAGGGAGGAAGTAGTTGAACCACGCGTGTCGCGGCCGCGGGTGGTGGATTCACTGTCGCGGCACGGTGAGTTTTCTCACTTCTTAGCTCTCGTTCGTGTCCTTGACTTGGCGCTTTTGATTTACGTCATCTTTGACTCCTTTTTGTAGGGTTTTTCTTCTGTTTTTGATCCTTTTTCGTTCATATTTGGATTTTACCAAATATTTAGGTACCTTGCAAGAAAGAAAGATATTTGAGAGTAAAAGTAATCTAAACAGATATAAATAACACAAATTTGTAATAATACTGATGTAAATATTAATGATATTTTAGGTATATTTTGGGCTTAACAGGAAGGCCTTTCCTTTCGGAGGCGGCTACCTTAATTTCTGTCCGTCATTTAACCATGTACGTGCCAACTGCTAAAGGTGGGCTAATGATTAAGGGGAGCCAGAAAACAGCTCAGGAGATATATATGGCTTCTTTGACCATACGCCCACATGCTGAAAATGAAGAAGAGGATGAAGAGAACAACACTACGGCACTGGGCGACACAACGATGTGCCTTATTTCGGAGGGGAAAAAGGTGAAAATTGTGAAAGGGCTCTGACTAGAAATTAGAAAGGAAATTGTGAAAACCCTGATTGAATGTCAGGAAGCTTTCGTATGAGATAACGAAATATTGATGGGAGTGAGTCCAAATCTCATCACTCATAAACTAAACATTGCGGAGGATGCCACAATTGTCACCCAAAAAAGGCGGAATCACGGGCCTGAAAGACAAAAGGCGATAGAGGAAGAGATTGTGAAACTCAAAAGGGCGGATGCAATTGAGGATGTAATATATACTGAATGGCTAGCAAACGTAGTTCTTATCAAGAAAGCTGGAGGAGCCTATAGAATGTGTGTTGATTTCATGGATCTGAACAAAGCATGCCCGAAGGACAACTATCCATTACCATGCATTGACATCTTGGTAGATGGGATTACGGGACATGAAGTTTATTCCTTTAAAAATGTAAAGTCCAGTTATCATCAAATCCCTATGGATCCCAGTGACAAGATCAAAACTTTATTTATTACACATCAGGCTACCTATTGTTTTAAGGTGATGCCTTTTGGGCTAAAAAATGCAGGAGCCACGTATCAACGAATAATGAATAAAATTTTCGAAGACAAGAAAGGAGATAATTTCTCCATATACGTGGACGACATGATCATTAAAAGCAAAACCATGGAGAGGCATGCGGCGAATTTTAAAGAAGTATTGGATGTATTTAGAACCCATAATATCAAGCTTAATCCGGACAAATGTACGTTCGGAGCCACATCTGGCAAATTCTTAAGCTATATCATTAACCTCCAGGGGGTTGCAGCCAATCAAAAAAATAAATAAAGGCGGTATTAGAAATGAAGGCGCCTCAAAACCTTCGGGAAGTACAACGTTTAAATGGGTTGATTATAGCCTTAGGAAGATTTATATCCTATTCTGCTAGGCGATGTCTTCCCTTCTATGAGGTGATCAAGAAGCAAAAGCTATTTGAATAGGACGAGGACTGTCAGCAAGCTTTTCAAGGAATTAAAGAGTTCTAAACCAAACCGCCCTTGATGAGTAGACCGGTTAAAGGGGAGGACCTTTACTTGTATATATCGGTTACGGAAAAGGCGGTATGTATAATGATTATTCACGAAGAGGAAGGGAAACAATACCTTATTTATTATGTGAGTAAGGTGTTGAAAGATGCTGAAACAAGGTACTCAAAATTAGACAAAATGGCTCTTGCGGTGGTAACCACTTGTATCCACCTACGACCATATTTTCAAGCCCATACCATCATCGTGCGAACAGGAATTCCCATGCGAAAAGTGCTACAAAGGCTAGAGATGTCAAGAAGGCTAATGGAATGGTCAATACGTCTAGGAGAATTTGATATTCGGTATGAAGGGCATACTGTATTAAAAAGCCAGATGTTGGCGGATTTTGTTAATGAATTTACAGAAGAGTTCACAAGTTCGCCGAAGATCCCACTAGAAGAATGGGCCATGTATATAGATGGAGCCTTATCTGAGGAAGGCGCTGGTGCGGGGGTTGTAATTAAAGGCCCAAAATATGTCTGAATACACTATGGGGCTAAATTGGACTTCGCCGTAACCAACAATACAGCGGAGTATGAAGCCTTGATCCTTGGGTTACAGTTACTAAAGGAGATTATTCCAGAACGTGTGGTGATATATAGTGACTCAAAGTTAATGGTGAACCAACTAATGAAGAACTTCCATGTCAAAGATGAAACCTTGGTGAAATATGCAGAAAAGGCGAAGTGAATCTTGGTTATTCTGGAGAGCAAGGAGGTAAAATGGGAGATAGTACACATCCTGCGAGGATCAAACATGGAGGCGGATCATCTGGCCAAATTAGCCTCAAGCAAAGGTCAGTGGGAAGACCTTACTTGTCCCTTCACAATAAGGGCGAAGCCAGCATTCGCTAAAGAAATGGTAGAGGTCATTCAACCATCCAAGCTGATTGGCAGAGCACGTTGATCTGGTACCTAGAAGAGGGGGCTTTGCCTGAAGACAAAGACCAGTCAAAGAGGGTGGTGAAGAAAGCAGCTTACTACGTTGTTATGGAGGATTGGTTATATAGAAAATCATTTAGCCAGCCTTGGCTAAAATGCATCACCACAGAAGAAGGGCATGATGTCTTATGGGAGTTACATGAAGGTATATGTGGAGCACATGAAGCACATGTCGCTATCTTCAAAAAAATCAAGGTTGGCAGGGTATTACTGGCCTAGTGCAGAACAAGATGCACAGAGGTTAGTGGAGACATGCCATAATTGTCAGATTCATGCAAACGAAACCCATATACCTAAGGCCTTCAAAGGCCGATTGTAGAAGGATGGCCATTCGCCACATGTAGAAGGATAGTAGGACCCTTTCCTCCCACCAAGAGGTAATGCAAGTTCATGATAGTAGCTATAGATCACTTCACAAATTGGGCAAAAGCAGAAGCTGTGTCAGTCATCATAGCAAGGCAAATAGTCAATTTTGTCCATGACAACATTATTGGAAGGTTTGGAGTGACACACACGATTGTCACGGACAGCGGAACACAATTTGGTTGTGAGGAGTTTAGGAAATATTGCCAAGATTGGGGAATCGTCAACAATTTCACTTCTGTCTATTACCCTCAGTCCAACGGTATGACCGAAGTCACGAACAGAACCCTTGTTAAGGGAATCAAGAAAAGGTTAGGAGAAAAGAAAAAATGATGGGCAAATGAATTGATGTCTGTTTTATGGGCGTATCGAACCACCCCTAGAGTGGCTACCAGAGAAACGTGATTTTCCCTTACTTATGGAGTTGACGCAGTCCTTCCTATAGAGATCAAAAATCCGAGTAGTAGGGTGTCCTTTTATTATGAACAACAAAATGGTGAAAGGCTCGGGAAGAGTTTAGATGATCTGGAAAGGAAGAGGGATAGAGCTTATGCTTGGATCACCGCCTAAAAACAGCGGATCGCTTCTTACCATAACCAAAATGCTAAATTGGTGGAGCTGAATAAAGGAGATCTGGTTCTGAGAAAGGCGGAAAAAATCCAGTCGGTGGATGGAAAAGGTAAACTGGGCGTAACCTAGACAGATCCATATCGCATAACAACAAAAATTGGAGCAACCACCTTCAAAATAGAAGAAATGGATGGGAAGGAAGTACATGAACCTGGAACATCCAAAATCTCCGCAAATACTTCCAAAAATAAAATGTAACACAAAGGCATTGAGTACTCTTTTTCCTTAAAGCAAGGTTTTTTCCCAATGGGATTTTCTTGTTATAAGGTTTTAATAAGGCTCACAAAAGGTCATCATCTGTTGTAATAAAGGCAAGCAATTTTTGCTCATTAATAAAGTAGTCTTGATTATCAGTTTTGTATGACATTTCTTTTCAAAATACTAGCATACATAAATGTATTCTTTGTAACGGAGGGGGAGTCCTCATCAAGAGGTACGAGTTCAGATTCTTTACCCCATGAATAAAAAGTCCCTTCAAAGGGCAGATTTTCTTCCCCATGAAGGAATCTTACACAAAGTCCCTTCAAAGGGCGGATCCAAAATGAAAGGTCCCATTAAGGATAGATTCGCTTCCCAGAAAAGTGATATTGAAAAATCATATCAAGGGCGGATACCTCTTTCTCAGAGAAAGAAATCCATAAAGCTTATCGCAAGCTTCCTAAGGGACGGCTGGCCACCTACCCTAACGATTTGGAGGAAAAGTTTAAACACTTAAGATATTCTCAAGTTCAACATGCAATAAAAGAAGAAACAACGAACTCTTCACAAAATGCAAAACTCAAAGTAAAATGAAGGAGAAAACTTATGAAAGTGTTAAAATTGTAGCATCTTTACACAAGCACAAAAGCCTTACAAAAAAAAGATAAAGTAAAAACTAAGCAATGAGGGAGTCGCTGGCTTTGTCTCCTACGACTGGGTCAACTTGGGTTCCCTCAGGAGACTTGGCATTGGGCTCATTGGCATGATCAGTCTGGTCTTCCACAACGAGGTTCGAAAGAGCCACCTCCTAGAGAGCATCGCATTTCTCAGCTTCATTCTTAACTTAGGCTTCGGGCATGTTCTCTTCCATCTCCAGGTCCATAACCCCCTTCGCTTTTCTCCGCCTTCTTGGTAGGAGAAGCCAACACCTCCTGGCGGATGACGGCCCTGGCATTCTTTAGAGAAGAATAATGTTAAGCCTCATTAATAGAAGGCACCTCCTCTTCAGGGTCATCGATCTCGGAGTAGGGAAAATCTCTCTTAAGGGAAGCCAAGATGCACTCATCGTAGTAATATGCTCTAGGACTGCACGCTTCCTCCAGGTGCTCCCAATCTCTCTCCCGCCGTGTTTGCTCAGCCTTAAGTTCACCAGATAACCTGGTGACTTCTACTTTTTACAGCTCAAGGTCCGCCTCCAGTTGGATTACCTTTTGCTTCAGGCCATCCGCCAAAGCACTCACCGCATGAGCGTCAAATCTGGCGTTGGACGCCTCGCCTTCCAACTCCTTAATTTGAGCCTCCTTCACAGCATTCATGGTGATGTTCGCATCGATGACATTAACATGATCAATGGTCTGAGTAATAAAAATGTTGTCAAGTTAAGTTAAAAGTGATAAAATGAAAAGTGATAAGCACAAAATATACCTAAAATAACATACATAATTATGTCAATTTCGTGTGAAAAATATGTTAATTACATTCTTTTGGAAGGATTTTACGTTGGTATTTGTTACTATTGTGTAAGGTGTTGAACTATTTGGAAAAATCCAAATAGGAGCTAAAATGGAGCAAAAATGAGTAAGAAATCAAGTTTTTAGTGAAAGACGCGTACGAGATTCAGAGGCCACGCCAGAGATTCAGCAATCAAAATAAGGAAGCATTACAAAGTCTCTGTCGTGACCGAGATTCTGGAAATCTCAATCGCGACACGCATTCTGGCACACCATAAACGTGAAATTCAACCAGTTCTCCTTACTCCTAAAGACGCGACAGAGATTCTCATAATCTCTATAGAAACAACAAGATGTTAAGGCACATTTTACATGGTTTAATTTCCAAACGACACATCTTTTCATCTGGACAGAGACGACTCTTCACCAATGGATACATTCCTTCAACACACCTGTTGAACAATTATATTGCATAACACATGTGTACATAAATGAACAAAAATATATGTACTAGAAAAATTAAAAACGATCATATATACAAAAACAAACAAATGAAAATTAAACAAATCAAATTATTAATCACTTATTCACAAATGAACAAGAACATAAATGAACAAGGAACGTATAGGCAAATCTGAATGCTTCAGATTAATGAAATGATAGACATATTTATTTTAACATCATATACACATTCATGTTTGAAGGTTATACTGTTTCATTTTAATATTATATACAGATTCATTCTAATAACTTGCATGGTTAACATATATTAATCAAAGAATCAAACTCGATTTTTATTAAAAATGAAAAACATATATACATAATAACACAAAGAACATACATATATAAAAATGAAAGCAAACCTATGTACAAACTATACACACAGAAAGTAAAATTAAACAGAACAAAACAAAGTAAACTAATTTCTCATCCCGTTGAATTGGAATTCACATAGCCCGATAACGAGCAATCTTCGCTTGCACGAAGATCTGTCTTTCTTCCGCAGAAAGAAATCGTGGGCCAACTCGGAAAATTCTCTGGACAAATCCCTCAGGAATTCATAGTCAAGGATAGGGAATGGTTTTTTATCAGCCCATGGAACCGAAATAATGTGTTTGGTTCCTAAAATAATTTCACATATTATATTCCCGTATCCAATTTTTCTTTCCATGGAACATGAAGCGACAACTAATCCCTCCAGTAAGATTTTTGAGGAATGAATGGTGTTGCCTTGAAATATGTCTCCTAACATATATATTCCTTCATCATGATTAGAAATAGGAAATGGTTCTCCAAACTCAGAAGCTATACATTCCTTCATCATGTTTGGTGAATAAAGAAAAAAAATGTGTCTGTAGCTTTTTGGAAAATGTTTGAATAATTGAGAAGAAATCAGAATGGTCTGATAGAGATGAAAAGAAATGGGAAGTAAAAGAGTTCTGATCCTCTCTAATTATTTATAATTAATCCAGGACAAATCAATGTGTCTGTTGGGATTAAAAAGGTGTAAATTCACACCATTTGAACATGAAGGATCTTAATTTTTCGTAATATTCAGCAATGGTGCATGAACTGAAGAAAAAAGAAGAGATACAAGTCTAATATACGCCCGTGTCGTGACCGTGAATGGCGATTCTCGGTCGCAACAAGTCATTTTCAGAGAGAAAATCTCTCTGAAAAATTTCTTGATTTCGCTGAAGTTACCGAGAATTTAGATTCTCGGTAAGTTTAGAATTTTTTTTTCTTCCTTTCCTTTGAAATTTCGGAATCCTGAATTCTCAACTGAGAATTCATATTCTCGGTAAGTTCAGAAATTTTTATAATGCTTTGAAACTAAAAATCTCAGTTGAGAATTAAAATTCTCAGTTGAGAATTTTTCAAAACATCAAACAAAAGTCACTGTAGAGATTTTAATAATCTCTATACAAACAGAAACTTAAATTTGTAACTTTTAATTCAATTGAGATTTTTTAAAAAAAAAAATCTAAAGACACTTTCCTAATCAATTACACATATTTAAGATACATAACATATCTTGAATATCTTTCAATGATCACAATTTTTTTTTATTTCTAATCTAACCATTATTACTAAACTTAAAATGAATATATAACTTAAACTAAAAATGAAAATGAATAGATTAAAATACAAAAACTAAAAAGAACTAAAAATGTGATAAACCTTAAGAATTCTCAAGGAAATCAAAATCATGGACAAAATTAATTACCTGGACCAATTTAAAATAATGGTCCTGTCCATTCTAACTTACCTGGAATAAGATGTTTTTTTTACGTTTTCTCAATTTAAGGATCTACTGATTCTGGTTGAATGCCCGAACTTCTAGTTTTGTGCACGAACTGGAACTACGCACATGAACCGAAACTTTCAAAACTATATTAAAAGTATACAATTCCTTCCTACCGGATAAGATAATTTCATCCTACTTCTGATATATCTGTCTGAGAAGATTTTCCATGGTGATTTCTTAGAGAGATTGATGTAGGTGTTTTAAGGAAATGATAAAAAGGAAATTATTTGGGTTTAGTGTAGGAATTGCATAAATTTTTTTACAAAGAGAAATGATGTTTTTGTGAAGGATTAAGTGTATAGAAAAGAGGTAAAGGTTTCTCGGAAGATTTTTTTTAGGAAAAATTATCTGTCTTGTTCCTGATACTGCAGTTGCGGAACCTGATATACAATTTTCTTGAAAAATTTCCATTCCCTTCTGATGTATCTGCTAGCTGAATTTCTTTTCTGTAGACTCTTTCGGTGAATTTATATTGATGATCAAATCTCCAGTTTATCTTTGAAAAGACTTGGATTTTTTTTTATCTGCAAACATCTAAATGCAAACGTTAAATTACAACGAGGATTTAGTCCTAGTGACCATCCTCAATAAATAAAATACTATAAAAAAAATAAATAAATACATATATTATAAACCAAGGTTCGGAATAAAACACGAAAAACATAAATTTTTGTTAAAAATCTGGCGTTCCCCGGCAACGGCGCCAAAAACTTATTGAGCGATTTCCGCAAGTGCACGGTATACGCTTGTAGTAATAAAAGACATCGATCCCACAAGGAACGTTTTTTAGCAAAAACTTATTTTGAATTGGTTAAATTTACTTTTAAGGTTTATAATATGGAAAATCGTTAAATCGGATTTGGTTTTGAAATTGCTAGAATAAGAATTAGAATAGAGTATAACAAATGTTAGAAAATACTTCTGATTTAGGGATAAATTTACAAAACAGGAATGTTTAGTTCTTTTAGAAAAGTAAACAAATGTATTCGTTTGCATTAAGCAAAGAAAACAACTTTAAACTTTGCATAAATTAAAACAATGAAATAAATGACGGTTCCTCTAATTTTTGGGCTTTGAACTGCAGTCAATCCTCCTACGGTCGGGTTAGATCGCTACCTTAACCAAATTGATACTCTACTGATGATATCAATTTGCCTAAGTGTTCAACAAAGTTTCCTTGTAAAGATTTTGAATTTAACTACGTTTTAATGAAAACACCAACATCCACCTCGAATCCTTTACCAAAGTGCTGCATAAAAATCTATCGAATAGAATGGACTTTATTAGATGAAATATAAATTTGAAACAAGTTTATAGAGAACAAGAAGCATGAAAACATTTGACGACTCGCAAGTGAACGGGTTGTCAGTCCTTTCCTTGGGTTTCGTTAGAGTTTGTCAGACTCAGGGCGGATTCTCTACTCAATCTTCTCGCTGTAACTTCGCAATAGGGATGCGATCGGCCACTACCAAAATGTAAACTAATATGAACAAATCTAAACGCTACTGTGTTTGTAATTATTGAATAAACAATGTGTGTACTGTTGAAACACCTTTCCACATAATTTTGATTTGACAAAATTGTTTAAGTGTAATTAAAATATATTCTAAACACACTAAGTTTAAATGCTTTGATTTATTCTACTAATGTGTTTGTTCAATGTTGAGTTGAATTGTTTATAAGACACAAAGTTTAAAAGGCCCAAAAGCCCAATATGGAAGTCAAAGCCCAAGTCAAACAGTTTAAGGCAACTCGGCCCGCGTATGTCAAAACGTTGTCGTTATGTACAAAACGCAGCTCAGCGGAAGAAGGATCTAGAAGACCTTCAAGGAACAACTTCGGCACGAAGCTGCTGAGTTGATTCGACAAATAGTACAAGACAGCAGCTGGCTAAGAACAACTTCCAAATAAAGTGTTTCCACTTTGGGTAAAGTTCAGAAGACACAGTATGCTGTCTAGTTGACATTACCATAAATGGTGAGACATTCTGCCGAGCTGACCAAAAGTTGACCGATGACAGAAGATACTCAAATCTGATTGGCCGAGAGCTCTGAGCAAGACAGGATGACAACGACAGGAAGCCGTTTCCCTCCAACGGTTATTTCGAAATTCAAAATGACCGATGATGCGCCCTCACCTAAGGTTAGATGAGAACTCACTAAGGGATAAGTGTACCCCGTCGTTATCAAGTAGTAAATTTCTGGTTTAAGTCCAGGTTATCGTCCACAGGATTTATTTCTACAAGTACCGAGCTACTCAATCTCGGATGTTATCTAGGCTTAGGGGTTTTGAGTTGGTTTGTTTAAGTTGATCTACTCCTAGGTTGAATTATACTAATCCTAGCTAAGTTATCTAATTCTAACTAAGTTATTCTACGCCTAACTAAGTTACTCTACCCCTAATTGATCTTTCATTAATGCAATTATCCGAAGGAACATGGTATGAACGATAATAATAAAGATAGATTATCAGGTCTATTGAATAAAAACCTAATCTGAGTCACTTGTATTCAAGGCGATTAACCCTACTTACCCTCCTGAAGTTCCTAGCGCGTGATTCCCTAAGGCCGAAACTAGGTCTAAGGCTCAGTAAATTGGCGCTTAATCAACTAAGAGGTCGTCAATCTCCTAGGCTCTGACTAGGTCAGATTCAGTTTGCAATATGTGCCTACTAGATTTTGGGGCTTTTGAATGAGTTAAACCAATTGAATAAAGCGTAAGACAGAGATTAGACAAATAATCATAGAACAAAACAAGAGCTAAAGTATTATTAAAGGCGAAGATAAATGTCACAAGATACAATAAGTCAAGTTCGACAACTGTATCGAAGAGTACAAACAAGGAAAGATAAAAGGAGATACAAAAATCCCTTTCAGGGAACCTGTTTACTCTGCAGCCGGCGACTTAATCTTAAGGACGGACCTTGATAATTCCTCGAGAAAAAGCTTTGAAGGAGCTTCAATGGAAGTCGAAGAAGATGGAGGAGATGGAGAGGAATTACAAGGGGGAAGCTAAGATAATTTACAAAATTGAAAGATATCTAAATTACATTGGAAAAACTCTATTTATAGGCGTGTCTCGACCCTCTTTTTGACCTATTTTCGTGTCCTTATTGGTGTAGGAAGACGTGGGGTCCATCGTGGCTTCGTGGGAGCGGAATTGGTCTTTTTGACCAATTCCTGCAGGCCTGCTCGCCGAGCAGGGCGAGCTGCTCGGCGAGCAGGCTCCTGCTCGGCGAGCAGGCGCCTGGCCTGCTCGGCGAGCAGGCATGGCCTGCTCGGCGAGTAGGCCTCCAGGGGCCTGCTCGGCGAGCAGAAATGGCCCACGGATGCTCGCTCGTCGAGCGTTTTCGCCCGGCATGTTCTCGATGCTTGCCGAATGTCGTCGATGTCCTTTTTCGCCCGAACTTACACCTGCGCACGTACAGAAACTCCAGATAACATTAGTTCAAAAGCTAAATTGATTCGTCAATCGCTTATTTTGAGCAAACGCTTCGTTTGGTGCGACTTTCGACGGACCAATTTGCTTCAAAAGATAACGAAATTACACTATGCATGCTATTTTGGCCATAATTGCCTAAATTAGTCATAAAACGAGCCTAAACAACGAAAAATAAATAAAACGTTTCCAATTCCTAATTAACTCACACAAAAGCATTTAAATGCGAGAAATGCTCGCTTATTAACTAAATAATGCTAAAACCCGTCCTAAAACCGTACCCAAAGATAGGGGTTTTTGACCCCTATCAAACCTCCTCGCACTTAAAACTTTACTTGTCCCCAAGTAAACTAAGAACCAAACCCGCCATCACAAGCAAGCTAGAAAACCTCCCGGTTTGACTAGGTGCTTGACACAATTTCGAACATCTGTAATTACATGCATTCGAAAATACAAAGTAGAGACACGATATCCAAAAGCCGCATTTCAATTATCATAGGTCATAGTTTTAAGCAAAAGGACACATGTTCAATTAAACGAGCTTGAGGGGATCGCTAAGTAAAACACCTCACCATAGGTAGTTCACTCATTTCACACAATTTTGGTGGCTAAAGTGTTTACTCCCGGCTTATGTTCTTGCTTAGGATTACGTTGATTTTGCACGTTCATCCGCGTTCCTCTACTATGCTATATGATTCCGATGATATCAAAAACAGCCTCTAATCGGGGTTGTAATGTGGTTAGAGGGTTAAAGGTACAACAAGGGTTAATAGTTCTAGCGCTACAAAAACAAAGTTTAAATGGCTTTAGCAAATATGAAGTGACTGAGCTTTTTATTCATCCCTTATTATTTTCTTTTTGGGATGTTTTCTTGAGACGTCTTTGATTTTTAAGAACTGGGGAATGAAGTTCTTCCCTTTGTTCGTCTCTTTTCTTTTCTTTTTCTGTTTGTCTCTTTTTCTTTTTGGGATAGTGATGCTCATTCACTTCTTAGCCTTTTGGCTTGCTACTGTAATGCCATAAACAAAGATAAAGAGCTAGAAGAAAACAAAGGCTCTTATTTGAGCTTTGTAAAAGAATTTGGGTTAAGTAGCAAACCAAGTTGTGGTTTGCAAAAACAGGTTAGAACGAAAGAAAAATCTATCAACTACAAAAATATAGGCTCAAAGGGGCTTCCTAGAGTGGGTGAAAAAGAGAAAATAAGGTAAAGAAAAGGGTTAATTCTAATGAGGCTGATTCATCGTTTATAATCTCAAACCATTGCATGTAGGTTCAACACAGTATTAGGTGCAAAATCTGTAATCTTCCACAAGTCAAAGCATTCACACAAAAATGTCAAGAAAAAGAGCTTTTTGATGTTCGGCCTTAGGCTCAAATTCAACTCACAATTCTTTGGGTTTCAATTTTGTGTTTACTAGTTTTCCCCAAACTCAAGTTTAATGTCACATGCCTTCAATTCTTAAGTTATCTACCTAAGTAATGATTTTAGCATTTCTTCAAAAGTAGGGTCTAAATGCAGACTTTAGCTCATGCTTTTACAGATACAAGGATTGTGTCCTACACCTAAACTAGTTGTCATGCAATCTTAGATTCGGTTCTCAGCCCTCAAGGACAAATAACGAAGTTTAGATTCGAAGGAGGTTCACGGTTTTAGGTCCTAAACATGCAAAACATAAATAAAACCCGAAAAACGCAAAACTAAACTAGACACGACGCAATAAAAATTTAAAAATTATACAATTTTTGTAAGTTTGTCTACCCCTCCTCCTCACACTAAAAAAATATGCAATAAGTTCCAACATTGCATCACAAACCATAAAGTACAAGTGCAAAAAGTTAGGGTGGAGAAGACAACTTACTGATTTTATCGCAAGCGCCAAAAATTTGATGATTTGCGGTGCCAATTTTCAGCCCTCAAGGACAATTAACGACACCTTAACTTCGGATAGAGTGTACAATTCTTGGGATTATAACAAAATAAAACAAATTAAAATAAAACAACGCGACAAATTTTTTTTTTTTATTATTTTTTTTTTATTTGTTATTATTATTTTTCAGCTCCGTTCGGGATTTAAAAATCCTGAACAGTTTGCTTATCGCGGCCGAGCAGCGGGCTGGGCGCAGTGCCCAGCTCGCGGCGAGCTGGGCGCAGTGCCCAGCTCGCGGCGAGCTGGGCCCTGCTCGCCGAGCTGGGCCTCTTGGGGCCAAATTTTTTTTTTTTTAATAGTTTATTTTAAACCTGAAAACTTAAAAAAATAAAATAAAATAAAATAAAGTAAAATAAAAGAAAACTAAACAACTAAAAAAAATATTTATTTATTTATTTATTTTTATTTTTATTTTTTTTTATTTTTTTTACGAACACTTTAAAAAAAACGTAAAAGAAAACTAAAAAAACTAAACTAAAACATCAATGTATAATCTAAATAAAATAAACCTGAAAAGTTTTATTAAAACTTGGGTTGCCTCCCAAGAAACGCTACGTTATAGTCGGTGAGCTCGACATAGAATTCCCGCCTAGGTGTATGCTGACATTCGCGTTAGGAATTCAAATTCCTGAATAAATAATCCGTACCTGCAAAACGGATTATCAGTTTCAAAGAATTTTAATAAAAACAAAGGATAAAATTTAAATAAGTTATGAAAAAATTTAGTTGGCTCCCTTTTTGATTCTCTTGGTAAATCAAAGAGAATGAAATTTTCTGGACTTGGAGCAAAACCGAACTCTTCTATTTTTGGATTCTTCTCTAGAGGCTCAATTTCAACTGATTCCTCAATTAATATTGAAACTTTTGGTTTCTCATAATTAGGGATCAGTTCTTCATTGTTAATGGGAAAAGATATTACCTTATCAACTTGACCTACCAAATTGGGTTCTTTAATTGATTCGTCCGCGGTTGAATCAACTAGGATCCCTTTTTGTATGCATAAATTTTTAATTGAGGCATACAAATCGTCAGTTTGATCTTCGTGAGTAGATAGAAAGTTAAGCAAATGCGTAATAGACTCCTTATTTCCATTGTTTCTAGCCATTTTCTCAAAAAAGAAGAATCATTAGAAATAACAATAAAAATTAAAAACAAATATTCACAAAAAGAAAAGTATAAAAACAAGTATAAACGATTATAAACAAAGGATAATAACAAGGAATGCCTAAACTAACAAATCGACCTTTGGTTCGATATTGCAGAAGAAATAAATCCCCGGCAACGGCGCCAAAAACTTGATGCGCCCTCACCTAAGGTTAGATGAGAACTCACTAAGGGATAAGTGTACCCCGTCGTTATCAAGTAATAAATTTCTGGTTTAAGTCCAGGTTATCGTCCACAGGATTTATTTCTGCAAGTACCGAGCTACTCAATCTCGGATGTTATCTAGGCTTAGGGGTTTTGAGTTGGGTTGTTTAAGTTAATCTACTCCTAGGTTGAATTATACTAATCCTAGCTAAGTTATCTAATTCTAACTAAGTTATTCTACGCCTAACTAAGTTACTCTACCCCTAATTGATCTTTCATTAATGCAATTATCCGAACGATAATAATAAAGATAGATTATCAGGTCTATTGAATAAAAACCTAATCTGAGTCACTTGTATTCAAGGCGATTAACCCTACTTACCCTCCTGAAGTTCCTAGCGCGTGATTCCCTAAGGCCAAAACTAGGTCTAAGGCTCAGTAAATTGGTGCTTAATCAACTAAGAGGTCGTCAATCTCCTAGGCTCTGACTAGGTCAGATTCAGCTCGCAATATGTGCCTACTAGATTTTGGGGCTTTTGAATGAGTTAAACCAATTGAATAAAGTGTAAGACAGAGATTAGACAAATAATCATAGAACAAAACAAGAGCTAAAGTATTATTAAAGGCGAAGATAAATGTCACAAGATACAATAAGTCAAGTTCGGCAACTGTATCGAAGAGTACAAATAAGGAAAGATAAAAGGAGATACAAAAATCCCTTTCAGGGAACCTGTTTACTCTGCAGCCGGCGACTTAATCTTAAGGACGGACCTTGATAATTCCTCGAGAAAAAGCTTTGAAGGATCTTCAATGGAAGTCGAAGAAGATGGAGGAGATGGAGAGGAATTACAAGGGGGAAGCTAAGATAATTTACAAAATTGAAAGATATCTAAATTACATTGGAAAAACTCTATTTATAGGCGTGTCTCGGCCCTCTTTTTGACCTATTTTCGTGTCCTTATTGGTGTAGGAAGATGTGGGGTCCATCGTGGCTTCGTGGGGGCAGAATTGGTCTTTTTGACCAATTCTCGCAGGCCTGCTCGTCGAGCAGGGCGAGCTGCTCGGCGAGCAGGGCTACTCGCGCCGAGCAGCCCACTGCTCGCCGAGCAGGCGCCTGGTGGCCTGCTCGGCGAGTAGGCCTCCAGGGGCCTGCTCGGCGAGCAGAAATGGCCCACGTATGCTCGCTCGTCGAGCGTTTTCGCCCGGCATGTTCTCGATGCTTGCCGAATGTCGTCGATGTCCTTTTTCGCTCGAACTTACACCTGCGCACGTACATAAACTCCAGATAACATTAGTCCAAAAGCTAAATTGATCCAACAATCGCTTATTTTGAGCAAACGCTTCGTTTGGTGTGACTTTCGACGGACCAATTAGCTTGAAAAGATAACGGAATTACACTATGCATGCTATTTTGGCCATAATTGCCTAAATTAGTCATAAAACGAGCCTAAACAACGAAAATTAAATAAAACGTTTCCAATTCCTAATTAACTCACACAAAAGCATTTAAATGCGAGAAATGCTCGCTTATTAACTAAATAATGATAAAACCCGTCCTAAAACCGTACCCAAAGATAGGGGTTTTTGACCCCTATCAACCGACACCTCAGACGTCTCTATAAATAGAGCCCTTCAGTTGCTTCATTCAACACAGAACTTGATCAAGCCATTATGCTGACCAAATTTCTACGCAAAGTTCTGCAAGAAAAAGCAAAGCAATCTTACACTAAATTTCATATCTTTTGTGTAAAAGTCTAGAGTGATTATTCAATCATCTAAGGTGTCTTAGCAATCATTGTTTAGGACAAACACTTATCATTTCTAGAATTAGAAAGGAGAAGCTGAGTACTCGGTTATAGTACTCAGCGAGAGACTAGGATTGAGTAGAGGTATAGAGGAAGGTACTCTTGTTATACTCAGTTGCTAAGATTATAAAAGGTTTGATGCTCTACCGTTAAAGAGCTCAGTAGAGAATTCGAAATCTCGGAACGTGTTCCGGAGACAGGACGTAGGCTTGGAGGCCGAACCTGGATAAATCTGCAGAGTAACATATTTCTAACCTTTAACTCCTTTCTATATTTATTGCTTGCTTAAACAAAAACTGACCAAGAAAAGAGGTCAAGCTGAGTTGTGCGCATTGAATAGTTGAGCTCAGGAATAGACTCTAAGTGCTATCTCCTGACTCAAGTAAAGAAACTGACCTAGTCACTAGTTGACTAAGCCAGTATCTTGTTATTCACTCAGCGCCGCTGTCCAAACCTTTTTCTCACGAAAAAGAAGTCTGCCCTAGCTTAAAATTTTTAAATAGTTCCTAACCCCGCCTTGGAACTATACTTGTAACGTTATAAGGGACCAACAAGTGGTATCAGAGCCTAAAAGCTCACTGTAAAAGGTTTAACCACCTTGAGCTGATCCCCACTATGGGCGAAAACAGCACTCGGTTTCTCCCAGGAAACCAAACAACTCAGATCTTACCTGAGGGGCTGTCCATTACTCGGCCTCCCCTATTCTTCGGGTCTAACTACACCTTCTGGAAGAATAGGATGAAAAATTTCATTCAGGCTACAAATATGAGTGCCTGGCTATCCATAGTCCAAGGTCCATTTGTACCTGTCGAAGTTGTGGATGGCCAAACAGTTGTTAAAGCTGAGGCTAAATGGACAGAGGATGATCTCAAGAAGCTACAAAATCATGATTCGGCTATAAACATGCTTCACTGTGCGCTCGATGCTGCAGAATATAATAAAATCTCAGGTTGTGAGTCGGCACAAGAGATCTGGAAGAAGCTGGAGGTCACCTACGAAGGAACCAATAAAGTAAAGGAGTCCAAGGTGAACCAGCAGATGAGACTGTACGAGCTGTTCGAAATGAACAATGATGAGGGAATATCTGACATGAATGCAAGGTTTACCAACATCATCAATGAGCTCAAGAGACTTGGGAAGATCTTCACTGAGGAAGAACAAGTCAAGAAGATACTCAGGAGCCTTCCCAAAGATTGGCAAGCAAAGAAGACCGCTGTTGAGGAAGCTGAGGACTTAACCACCTACAAATATGATGAACTCATCGGCTCGCTGCTGACCCATGAGATCTCAATGAAAAATTTCGAGGTGAAGGAAAAGTCTGAAGACAAGAAGCAAAAATCTCTTGTCATGAAAGCTGACTCCACTGATGGGAGCTCAACAGATGATGAGGAGATGGCTATGTTCACAAGGAAGATGAAAAGGCTGTTCAGAAAGAATGACAAATATTCTAAGAAGCCTTACATAAAGTTTGATAAGTATAAACCTGAGTCCAGCGACAGCAAATACAAGAAGGACAACTCAAAGCCCATTACATGCTTTGAATGTCATCAAACTGGCCATATCAAGTCAAGCTGCCCCACGCTGAGGAAAGAAAAGAAGAACGGCAAAAAGGCAATGGTGGCAACATGGAGCGACAGTGATGAGTCTTCATCAACAGAAGCTGAGGCCACCGAGTCAGCGAAGATATGCTTCATGGCTGACGAACTTGCTGAGCCGTGCATCTCTGAGCATGCTGACCCCTCCATTGCATCTGATGATGAGGAGCAATCAAATGAGGTAATATCACTTTCCCAGCTCAGAAACGAAATGGGTAATGCCCTGAGTGACCTCTATACACTTGTCAAAAAGTGTAATAAGAAAATTAGAGCACTCAGCAGGCGCTATGACGAGGTTGAAGAGGTCAAGCTAAGTGACCTCAGATTCCTTCTTCAGGACAACTCAACTTTGCATGATAATATGGAGATCATACATAAGTCTGTCTCTGAAGTCCAATTAGATTCAAAGAAACTGAGAAAGGACGTCACAAATATCCAGAACCAACTAAAGGTTCAAAACAAAAGAAATATTCCTCTGAATGCTCAGTACCGAAGTACTGGTCAGCAGAGATGGAATCCCCAGCGGAATGTCCAGTGTGACTTCTGTGGGAAGAAAGGACACACCACAAAGGTGTGCTGGCACGCTCAGCACTGGGGTGCTGACCAGTCAGTGAGAAATCCTAAACGGAAGGTCAGCTGTGACTTCTGTGGAAAGAATGGCCATACCATCCAAGTATGCCGCCATAAAATAAAATATGATGCTTTACCTGTTGAACCTAACAAGCAAGTACCCAAAAAGAATTCGGTACCTAAAAGTAACTAGTTACAATGCAGGTAAGCCTGAGGTGTGCTGAGAAGTCAAAGATGTGGTATATTGACAGCGCATGCTCGAGGCACATGACTGGTGATGAAACTCAGTTCATCACATTTGAGCGTAAACGAGGAGGAAGCGTAAGTTTTGGAGACAACAAAAAGAGTAAGATAGTAGGGTCAGGAACCATCGGAGGTAATCCTACTATTGAGTCAGTCTCCCTAGTCAGCGGACTCAAATATAACTTACTCAGCGTAGCTCAGCTATGTGACAATAGGAGAAAAGTTATATTTGATGCTACTTGATGTAAAATATACGAGGGAAAAACAAATGAGTTAATTTTAACTGCCCCTCGGATTGATAATGTCTTTATGCTAGACTTAGAGAAAAAGTTTTCAAAAACTGTATGCTTAGTTTCAAAGGAAGAAAATTCCTGGCTATGGCACAGGAGACTTGGTCATGTAAGCATGTACCTCCTGGCCAAATTAGCAAGAAAGCAATTGGTTGAGGGACTGCCTGAACTTAGATTTGAAAAAGATCAATTATGCCACGCTTGCCAAGCTGGAAAAGAAACCAAACAATCTTTTCATAGCAAAAACATTGTCTCAACTAAGCGTCCGTTAGAATTACTACACTTGGATCTCTTCGGTCCAGTCCAGCCGCTGAGTCTGGGTGGAAGAAGATTTTCCTTGGTCATTGTAGATGACTTCTCTCGGTACACTTGGGTCATCTTGCTGAGTAGCAAGGATGAGACCTTTGAGACATTTTCAAATTTGGTTAGAAAACTTGAAAATGATAAAGACCTAAAACTGGCTCACATCCGAAGTGATAATGGTGGAGAATTCAAAAACCAACAGTTTGTTCAATTCTGTGAAGACAGCGGCATTGACCATAACTTCTCTGCTCCTAGAATGCCTCAACAAAATGGGGTTGTTGAAAGGAAGAACAGAACACTGGTTGAAATAGCCAGGACAATGCTGAGTGAGCATAGGCTTCCAAAGTACTTTTGGGGAGAAGTTGTTAACACAGCATGCTACATTCTTAATAGGGCTCTTGTTAGACCTATACTAAAGAAAACCCCCTATGAGCTTTGGAAAGGACGAAAGCCCAACATTGGATACTTTCGTGCCTTTGGCTGTAAATATTTTATTTTAAACACTAAGGATAGCCTAGCTAAGTTTGACTCAAAAGCTGATGAAGCTATCTTTTTAGGCTACTCAACAAACAGCAAAGCATACAGAGTTTTCAATAAACGAACTCAAGTTTTAGAAGAGTCAGTACATGTTGAGTTCGATGAAACTAACCCTGCAGGAAGATATCTGCCGTTGACCGAGGATGATCCACACTCAGCACCCGCTGATCAAGATACAACTGCTGAGTCATTCCCTCAAGGGCTAACCAAAGGTAAAAGTGAACCAAATATTTTTTTCACTGACCAGTTTTCACCTGTAGAGATTGTTGAAACACAGACAGCACAAGACATCAATCTACCCAAAGAGATAAGGATTCCAAGAGGGCACTCAGAGAGTGCAATCCTTGGTGCCGCTGAGAATACCCTGATGACAAGAAACCAACTCAGGAGGTACCTCAGCAATGTAGCCTTCGTCTCAGTTTAGGAACCTAAGAACTTCGCTGATGCTGAGGAAGATGAATTCTGGATGAGCGCAATGCAAGAGGAACTTGACCAATTCAGAAGAAACGATGTATGGGAGCTAGTGCCACATCCAAAGAGTCAGAAGACCATTGGAACAAGATGGGTCTTCCGCAACAAGCTGGATGAGCAAGGAAACGTAGTCAGGAACAAAGCAAGGCTTGTAGCTAAGGGCTACAGTTAGTAAGAAGGTATTGACTACGGTGAGACCTTTGCCCCAGTGGCAAGGCTAGAGGCTATTAGGATTTTATGTGCATATGCATCTTACATGAACTTAAAACTGTTTCAAATGGATGTTAAGAGTGCATTCCTTAATGGAGTTATAAACGAGGAAGTTTATGTTAATCAACCTCCAGGGTTTGAGGATCCTAAATTCCCAAACCACGTTTATAAACTCAAAAAGGCTCTGTACGGCGTCAAGCAAGCACCACGTTCTTGGTATGAGAGGCTGACCAGTTTCCTGCTGACTAGAAACTATGTCAGGGGCAAAGCTGATACAACCTTATTCATTAAGAGAAAGGGTAAAGATACCCTGCTGGCTCAAATATATGTTGATGATATTATTTTCGGTGCTACTAATGAGTCAATGTGCAAGGAATTTAGCAAGCAAATGCAGACTGAGTTTGAAATGTCTATGATGGGAGAACTCAACTTCTTCCTTGGACTTCAAATCAAACAAGGGAAAAATGGCATCTTCATCAGTCAAGCTAAATATGCCAAGGAGATATTGAAGAAAAATTATCTTGAAAATTGCAAGCCAATATCCACTCATATGGGCACTGACACTGTCCTCTGCGCTGACGAGAATGGTAAGTCGGTAGACAGCAAATTGTATCGAGGTATGATAGGCTCTCTACTTTACTTAACAGCAAGTAGATCGGACATTCAGTTCTCAGTATGCTACTGTGCTAGATATCAATCTAACCCTAAGGAATCTCATTACATAGCTGTAAAAAGAATCCTTAGATATTTGCAAAGATCAGTGAACGCAGGTTTATGGTATCCCAACACTCATGGCTTTACACTCGTTGGATACACTGACGCTGACTATGGTCGAGACAAGCTAGAACGGAAAAGCACCTCTGGATCATTTCTTAGGAAGCTGTCTTGTATCCTGGTTCAGCAAGAAGCAGGCGTCAGTAGCCTTGTCTACCACTGAAGCTGAGTACATTGCTGCTGGCCACTGTGTTGCTCAAGTCTTATGGATTAAGCAACAGCTGGAAGACTATGGTGTTCAAACAAAGACAATTGAGGTCAAATGCGACAACAAAAGTGCAATTGATCTATCAAAGAACCCAATTCAACATAGCAGAATGAAGCATGTCAGCATAAGGCATCATTTCATTAGAGACCATGTACTCAAGGGTGAGATAAAGCTGACCTACGTCCCAACGGATGAGCAGCTTGCGGATATCTTCACAAAGCCACTGGCTCGTGAACAGTTCAGCATACTGAGAGAAGCCATTGGTATGTTTAATCCTCTTCAGTAAATTCATGTTCTAAAATGTAAATTTATGCTGAGTGAATTACTATGCTGAATGATTTATGCAAATGCATGCTGAGTGATTGTTATGCTGAGTACTTAACGCAAAATACATATCAATACTGAGTAAGTATGCACACCGAGTAGTAATCTCAAACTGAGAAATCATCCTTTCATATACTACTGACTACTCAGAATATAAAACGCTTAGTATTCTAAACGCTGAGTGTTAGATCCGTTGCATTAAATGCAAAAGCACGCGAATAGCCACCTAGGATGACGTATGCGCCGAATGTGTCATAAAAGCCAGGATCTTTGTCGGTTGACAATCCCAAAGCAAAACTGACACATGGATTCGATAAGATCCACTCTTCACCGCTATAAATAATGGGTAAATCCCCATTTTTTATTTTCTTTACACTTACCGAATTCTCTGGCAAAGCATTCTCTCTCTCTAAGACTCTCAAAGCTTCCCTATCCTTTTCTGAAACAATGACCAGAGTTTCCATCAACATCTCTAGTGCCGATCACCCTAAGACCAGCTCCGATGAACCCTCTAGGCAAACTACTGTGCCTGAAACCACCAAGGTCACTACGCCGAGCAAAGGCAAAGCTGGCCAAGCTACCTCAACTAAGGGTAAGCCGACTAAGGCCAGAACCTATACCAAGGTATTTGAAGACATTAGCGAATGGAAAGTAGACTTTTCACGATGGGTTTCTGAGACCTTCGTGACATCCGAGCAACCCTTCTGCGAATGGATATCGTAAAATGGATGGACCGAGCTATTCTCCATTAGGGATCACACCTATCCTGACCTAGTAAGGGAGTTCTACCACAATCTCCGAGTTGCTGATGATAACCAGGACTATCTGGTAACTCTGGTAAAGGAAAAGACCATTTTCATAAACCCTACTTATCTCGCTAACTTGCTGAAGTTAAAGAATGAGGGAACAAAACTGAGGCGATCTGGAGATCATGAAGGTACAGGGTACGATACCACCTTCTGTAAGCCCGCTGGCCACTCAGGAGAAGTCTCAAGCACCTCAATGGGTCAGCACCAAAAGATGGCTCACTATCTGCTGACCTACTTCATTTATCCCAAGATCAACTGCACCACCTAAGCAACAAATTTTGAGCAATGCTTCATATGGCATATGCTGACATACAAGCCGATCAACATACCAGTATTCTTGATTGCTGGGTTCATAAGGAGCACTGGAACGCTCAGGCTGGGATCACTCATCACCAGAATCCTCTTAGATCATCAAATTGATCTATCTGAGGAAACTAAGGCTAGAGGATCTGAGATAACCACGGCTTCGCTGAGGGCTTTGAAGTTCAATCAGCCACTAAAGAAAGGAAAAGCTGCTGCTGAACAACAAGCTGAGGAAACAGCTCCAAAGCAAAGCCAAAGGACAAAGGCTCCAGCTGCCCGCAAGTGGAAAGCTGTTGTGACTCCTTCAAAGAAAGCTGAGCCTCAGGCCAAGAAGTCGAAGTCAGCTGCTGAACCAGGTCAGGAGAGACCTAAGTCAGCTGAGAAAAGGAGCAGGCAAGATGAGCCTGAAATTGAGGAAAGAACAAATGCTGATGAGCAACCTCAAAAGAAGTAGAAGTCTTCTACACTGACTCCTATTGATGCTATTCCTACTGACGTCGTTGTTCCTGGTGATTCTCACTACACACAGTGTCTAGGAACTGTAGCTGAGCATCAAGAAGATGAAGTGCATCTGGACGATCAGTTCATTGCACAAGTTGAGGAAGAATTAGATGGCGATAGTGAAGAAGATGAAGAACAAGAAGAAGGCGGTCAAGATGACGCTGAGGACACCGAGGAGATAGCTAGCGATGTTGATGCTGAGCATGCCAACACCGAGTTAGCTGCTGGAGATGAAAAAGAACAAGCTGACTAGCTTAATGCTGATCAAGAGGAAACTTCTCCCTCTCACTCAGGAGAATCTATACAAGCTGACACTCCTCCTCCAAGAAGAAGATTAATCAAGGCAAGTCAGAAGTCTCTCACTGACCCTCCTGTTCAGAAACCAACTGTCCCTGACTTTGTTATCCAGAAGCCGACCCAAGACCATTCTAAGCTCAAGCTGAAATTTTTCAGAAAACAACCAACTTCTACTCCATCGGCTTCCATTGAAAAGCAAGCCTCTGTTTCTTCACCAAAGGAACACGCCGACTTAAATGCTTCTACTAACTCTACAAGCCAAGTAGAGTCAATTCCTGTAACTGCTGTCAATCCAAGCATTGTGCTGACTCAAAACATTCCTGCCCCTGTCAGTACAGACAGCATTAGAATTACCTCTTCTCCAATCAACACATCTGCCGATCAATCAGCTCTACCAGAACCTCAAGTGCAGATTGAAAGCACACTTCTAGTCACTGACCACGTTATTCCTCTGACTCCTCTTCCAACCGATCATACTGAGGCAACAAGGCAAGTTAATGAAGGCCCTCTTAGCTACTTGCATGCCACCGAGTCTGGAAAAAGAATCATCGACTCGGTGCAAACACTCATCAAAGACCTTCATCAAACCACTCAACCTGCTGCTGGGTCTTCTACTCTTGAGACAACTCAGCTCTCCCATGTAACTCAGCTTCTCAACGAAGTTAAGGGATTCAAGGACTTGCTGAGTGTCATCGTTACCTTTCAAGCACAACAAGCTAAGCAGGATTCCATCGCAAAGCTGGCTGAGATCCAGCTGACAATAGTTCAACATCTCAACGCTCTTCAAGAACAAGTTCAGACTTTGTCAGCTGCGAACACGCGTTATGCCACTTCTGATGAAGTTAAAATGCTCTTTGCTCAGCTTCACACCGAGCAAATCAAGACCAACGAGCAAATGGTCTCCTATTCTCAATGCTCAGTGGAGCAAATTGGTGAGGCTGTTTGATTGTTGAACTTGAACAAACAGAAGATGGACACTGACGCCATGAAGCAAAATGAAATACTGTCTGTCACCAGACAAACCTTCAACAATGTACGTCACAGAAACATTCAGCATCAATACTACGACACATCCTTACTGAAGACTTTTCATCAAGTCGTTGCTGGTCTGACCGATGCACTTACCTGGATAGGTAAATCTCAAGCTTTCATAGTAAGCATGATCAGCGCTGCTGAACTCAATATACCCGCCGAGGTATCAGATGATGGAGTTGCTATTTTTTACGGTGTCAATGAAAGCGCCGATAGACTTAAGACGCTGTCCATAAAACTGACCAGAGCCGTCCTTACCGACGCCTTTAGGATTCCTCCTCCCGATGCTGACAAAACGGGGGAGAAAGAACAAGCTAGAACACAGCATGAGCATAGTCAGTCCAAGCAAAAGAAAAAGAAATAGAATTTAGGCTAGCTTAGTTATGCTAAGTTTGTAGTCTCTATGTTTATGATTTTCTTATGTTGTATACACTGATTGCTTCTAGTAATATCAATACTTGCATCTTTTCTCCAAAACTGAGTTATGAGTTATTATATACGATGTTGAGTATTAAGTTAGTATGTATCTTCAAGTACATCAACTATGTTTAATGCTTATAAAACTTATTGATTGTACCCAATGCTGATAACATGTTTGACATTGACTTGTATGTTTTTAAAACATTGTCTTATAAAACTCATTGAACAATAAATTACTCAGCGCCCTCTGAATGTTAAAATTTCCGCTTAAACATTGAGTAAATAGAATATGTTTCATGAGCTGACCTATATCTGAAAACTGACTTACTCGATTAAACCTTTAAATGTTTAGAGTAAAACTAAGTCAGTAGCTCAACCCTTACGAGGGAGTTTGCTAAGCTATAATAGGTCAACTATCATGGGGGAGCTCAATACTGAGTTCTTCGCTGAATAGTTTTGCCAACATCAAAATGGGGGAGTTTGTTGAAATACCTTTCCACATAATTTTGATTTGACAAAATTGTTTAAGTGTAATTAAAATATATTCTAAACACACTAAGTTTAAATGCTTTGATTTATTCTACTAATGTGTTTGTTCAATGTTGAGTTGAATTGTTTATAAGACACAAAGTTTAAAAGGCCCAAAAGCCCAATATGGAAGTCAAAGCCCAAGTCAAACAGTTTAAGGCAACTCGGCCCGCGTATGTCAAAACGCTGTCGTTATGTACAAAACGCAGCTCAGCGGAAGAAGGATCTAGAAGACCTTCAAGGAACAACTTCGGGACGAAGCTGCTGAGTTGATTCGACAAATAGTACAAGACAGCAGCTGGTGAATGAATATGGATGTGTATTCCGATGAATGTGCTACTAATATGGATGCGATCTTTCTAATGCTCTAACTCCACTACACACTACGACTACTTAGGGGCAAGTGTACCTCGTCGTATCAAGTAATAATACGGTTAAGACCGGGTATCGAATCCACGGGATTTATAACTGCAAGTATCAGACGACTCGGTTTTATACGTTATCTAAGCGGTGAATACTTTGGGGTTGGTGTGAGACATAACTACAAACTACTCCTAACCTATTGGTGACACAGATTTATGTAATGGAAAACTCCACGGAGTGATATGGGTGACGATAAGTTATAAATATAATATGCAATAACTCCGAATATATTCGGTTGACGATTTACTCTTGCAAAGATGACTACGTGTAGTTCGACCGACCCGTGAAGTACTTAGACTTCGTGGTTCCTAGTCCAAGGCGTGTCTAATGCTGGGGATCAGAAACTAGGGCCCGTAAGTTTCGTGGCTTGTCAATTCCTACAGTTTCCGGAGCGTCACTTCTGGTAAGGCAACACCTATATGACTCCCTAAAGATAGCCCGAATGGCGTCGGAAATCGCGTTCCCCTACACAATAGTCAATTATGAGTATCAAAACAAGCAATAAACATCAACACGTATACAGAAACGGAAATTGCAAATCATATATTATAAAGAGGGAAGAATCGGCCCTCGGAACTAGCCAACCGGACTCAAGGCCGTCTCTTAGGACTTGGAGGTGGAACTCTCGAGCCTGGTGAACGAAGGTGGAACGAAACTTCGATGGAATGCCGGAATAACCGAACAAGCTCTCAAGGTGGGAGAGTTTTATTACATAAACTGAATCTATTCTATCAAAAGAAATAAGAGGTAGCTATGTACAAGGTGTCAAGAGATGTAGAAGTTGAAGGTAGAAGGTGCAGAAGGTGTAGACGGTGTAGAAATGAGTGCTAGTCACTCTTATTTATACATCAAGCTAGGGGTAGAATTGTAACTTCACAAGGTACAAGTATGGAGCAACATTATTTGGTACAGAAATCCCATGATACGCCCCGCGTAAGGTGATATACGCCCCGCGTAAGTGCCCATTCCGTCAGAAATCTCCTGCATGTGGACCAATTCTATGTCTAATTGTCTCAAATACGCCCTGCGTAGCTGAAGTACGCCCCGCGTAAATGAGTCTCTGATCTTTTTATGTTGAAGAACTACCTTTTACGCCCCGCATAAATGGTGATACGCCCCGCGTATGGAGAGTTGACTCCGGGAGACAATGCAGTCTGACTTTCAGGATTAGGCCAATCATTTCCGACATGTGTCATGCGCCCCGCATATGCTGAGTCATTTCCACATGGTGCCTGCGGATAAGGCAATTATTTCTGACACCATGTTTTACGCCCCGCGTAAATGACGATACGTCCCGCGTAAATAATGATACGCCCCGCGTATTTGAGTAGATTTTCACTCCTTCCTCGTACCTGAAATACAAATCTTTGAGAGCCGAGTTAGCTTGACGTTTTATTTTCTAATATTAATCAAAAATAAGGAAAATTAACCGAAAGTAAGGAATTTATTTTTATTTTGTTATTTTATTAAAACACTCTATTTTTGTAATTAAACTTATTTATTTCTTCTAAAATTAAACCGTAAATCACGCTAAAAGATAGGGACGAAACGCCCCTATCAAACCTCTTCGGACTTTAAAGTTTTACTTGTCCTCAAGTAAAAGAAATCGAAAGACAAGGGATTGAGATTGTTAAGAAACAAACCGACGGTTGGTTTTACCAAGTGCGTGATTTCAAAGTTGAAATTTTATGCAAAGTTTTCGGCAAGTACCTACGCAAACAATCGAGTGACCAAAACTTGTTTGAAACCTCCATTATCAAAATCAATAGGCAATATTAACGGGGGTCGATTATCTTTTGAGAACCCGATAGTACCTCACCAAGGGGTTTCACTCTTACGCTCAATCTTTTGGTGGGTCGGTGTTCTAGCACTCTTCTTTGCACTTTACTCGAGATCACGTTGAGTTTGTATTTTCATCCGGATTTTTCCTCCTATGTTATGGTCTTGGCAATATTAAAAACGAACCCGGATGGGGGGTTGTAATGTGGGTGGCTTTTTAGTGGTTAGTTTTTGGAAACTCGAGTTTAAATACCGTTTTAATGATCGCACCGTATTCTTATTTCGGCCTTGGTGAGTTCATGAAATATACTCGAAAATTGCTCGGGTGGAGCTTGAGAATGCCTTTTTGCTCTTTATTGTGTTTTTCTTTTTCTTTTTGTTTTGAGAGCGGCACAAAAACGATTCCGAGACTTTTTGGTGCTTACTTATCAAGGCCTTGGCTTATTTCGGGTGCGAATTGATTTTGTTGGTATTTAATCTAGAGGAAAAAGGGTTAAATGCTAAATAGGGTGTTAACAACAAAAAGTGGTTAATAGGCTCAAAGGGGGTTTCCTAGAGGTTAACACAAACGAGAAAAATAAATTAAGAAAAGAATTAGACTAAGTGGATTTGTTTTATCATCTATTGCCATTTTAACCAAAATAAGTGTACTAAACCCGGTATTAGGTGCAAACTCTATGAGTCGAGTGAAGTCAAAGCTCTCGAAAAAAATGTGAAAGAAATAGAGTTCTCGTACAAACTCTTTTAGGCTCAAAAATACCTCACAAAGATTCGGGTTTAAATTGTGTACTATCGAGTCTTCGCTAAATTTTCAAACATCCCGTTTTTATTGCCTTTTTAATTTCCATTATGGAGATGACATATGGGTTAGGACTCAATGCTTTTGTTTAGTATCACCTAAGCTTTACATAAATTCTCAAACTTCAAAATTAAGACTAAAATCTCTTATTAAAACCGATCCTTTGTGTTCCGACGGTATTTACATCTAAGGACAAACAACGGAACTTTAAATAATTTCCGAGGGGGGTTAGTGTCGGGAAATTTTTAAGAATCGATAAATTAATTTAATTATTTTGTTGTTTATTTGATTTTTATTTTTGTTTTTGTTAGTGCAAAACAAACTGAAAGTGCGGGGTTGCACGGCCCTCCGCGTTATTAAAATGACGTCTATTCCAAGGACGTCGCAAAAGAAAAGAAAACAAAAACAAAAATAAAGATGGAATGAAAATAAGACCCTTGTAGGTCAGGTCCTACGCGAGGCGTGCCAAGGGAGGCGCCCCGCGTAGGAAGTACGTTTATTCTCTTTTTGGGCAGAGACCCAAATACGCGGGGCGCAGTATGAGGTACACTCCGCGTGTTTGAGTTTCTGAACTTTTTATACGAGAAAAAAGACAGGCACGCGGGGCGTACCAGGGGGTACGCCCTGCGTGAACGTTATTTATAGTGAATAAATTGAGAGAAATGAACATGAAAGAAGAACGAAATGTAAACAGAAATCATAAATATATAAAGGAGAAAAGAAAGTAAAATAAAAACATAAAAAGATAGCAAAAATAACAAAGGACACACCTAAGACGAAACAAAAGAAAATAAACACGAAAAAGGAAGAAAATACAAAACAAAGGATAACAACATTTTTTGGATTAAAATGGGTTTTGTTTTTCCTTTTAATTTGAAAAGTAAAAATAAGAATAAAAATAAAAATAGAAATGGGGATAAAAATGAAAATAAGGCAAACGAAATGCGGAAAATAAAAGTTGGGAAAGAAAAACTCCCTTATTCGAACTTGGGTTGCCTCCCAAGAAGCGCTACGTTATAGTCGGTGAGCTCGACTTAGCGTTTCCTCCTAGGTGTATGCTTCCACTCGCGTTAGAAATGCAAATTCTTGAATGAACAATCCGTACCTACAAAACGGGTTGTTAAATTCAAAGAAATTTAATGAAAACCAAAAACTATATTTAAAGAAATTATTGAAGAGTTTAGTTTGCTCCCTTTTTGACTCCTTTGGTAGTTCAAAAAGAGTGAAATATTCCGAGGTAGAAGGAACCTCGAACTCTTCTAGCTTTGGATTTATTTCCATGGGCCCGCACACAACCAGCTTATCGATTAGGATTTCCGGCTCCTCGCAATTGAGACATCCTACATGACTTGGAGACTCCTCTTAAGAGGGCTCAATTAACTCGACCCCTACAACTTGACCACCCGGATTGGCGTCTCGAATTGATTCGTCCGCGGTTGAATCAATACGAGATGTCAATCTAGTGATTTGATTTCCCAAATCCCTGCAATATGCCTCATTGTTAGATAATCTTACTTGAATATCTTTAAGGATAGAGATTACCACATCAAATTGCGAGGGAGATTGTTGGTGCGAACATTCGTCATCCATGAGATCGTCCCACAGATGACAACTATGATACCATGGAGAAGATTATTAGTATGAAACAAAATAAATTATTTACAAAAAGAAAGTAATATGTACAAATGCTTAGACTAACAATAAAACGCTTTTGTCTAATATTGCAAGAAATTATAAATCCCCGGGAACGGCGCCAAAAACTTGATGGGGCATAGGATCTAGGGGTATAGAGCTTTTCTAGGATGACTTAAATGTGTATTCCGATGAATGTGCTACTAATATGGATGCGATCTTTCTAATGCTCTAACTCCACTAGACACTACGACTACTTAGGGGCAAGTGTACCCCGTCGTATCAAGTAATAATCCGGTTAGGACCGGGTATCGAATCCACGGGATTTATAACTGCAAGTATTAGACGACTCGGTTTTATACGTTATCTAAGCGGTGAATACTTTGGGGTTGGTGTGAGACACAACTACAAACTACTCCTAACCTATTGGTGACACAGATTTATGTAATGGAAAACTCCACGGAGTGATATGGGTGACGATAAGTTATAAATATAATATGCAATAACTCCGAATATATTCGATTGACGATTTACTCTTGCAAAGACGACTACGTGTAGTTCGACCGACCCGTGAAGTACTTAGATACGTGGTTCCTAGTCAAGGCGTGTCTAATGCTGGGGATCAGAAACTAGGGCCCGTAAGTTCCGTGGCTTGTCAATTCCTACAGTTTCCGGAGCGTCACTTCCGGTAAGGCAACACCTATATGACTCCCTAAAGATAGCCCGAACGGCGTCGGAAATCGCGTTCCCCTACACAATAGTCAATTATGAGTATCAAAACAAGCAATAAACATCAACACGTATACAGAAACGGAAATTGCAAATCATATATTATAAATATGGAGAGTAAGAATATAGAATAAAACCAAGCCTAGTACATAGGATGAGATCAAAGCTAATTAGCAAGTAAAGAGGGAAGAATCGGCCCTCGGAACTAGCCAACCGGACTCAAGGCCGTCTCTTAGGACTTGGAGGTGGAACTCTCGATCTTGGTGAACGAAGGTGGAACGGAACTTCGATGGAATGCCGGAATAACCGAACAAGCTCTCGAGGTGGGAGAGTTTTATTACATAAACTGAATCTATTCTATCAAAAAAAATAAGAGGTAGATATGTACAAGGTGTCAAGAGATGTAGAAGTTGAAGGTAGAAGGTGTAGAAGGTGTAGAAATGAGTGCTAGTCACTCTTATTTATACATCAAGCTAGGGGTAGAATTGTAACTTCACAAGGTACAAGTATGGAGCAACATTATTTGGTGCAGAAATCCCATGATACGCCCCGCGTAAGGTGATATACGCCCCGCGTAAGTGCCCATTCCGTCAGAAATCTCATGCATGTGGACCAATTCTATGTCTAATTGTCTCAAATACGCCCTGCATAGCTGAAGTACGCCCCGCGTAAATGAGTCTCTGATCTTTTTATGTTGAAGAACTACCTTTTACGCCCCGCGTAAATGGTAATACGCCCCGCGTATGGAGAGTTGAATCCGGGAGACAATGCAGTCTGACTTTCAGGATTAGGCCAATCATTTCCGACATGTGTCATACACCCCGCGTAAGGTGTCATACGCCCCGCATATGCTGAGTCATTTCCACATGGTGCCTGCGGATAAGGCAATTATTTCTGACACCATGTTTTACGCCCCGCGTAAATGACGATACGCCCCGCGTAAATAATGATACGCCCCGCGTATTTGAGTAGATTTTCACTCCTTTCTCGTACCTGAAATACAAATCTTTGAGAGCCGAGTTAGCTTGACGTTTTATTTTCTAATATTAATCAAAAATAAGGAAAATTAACCGAAAGTAAGGAATTTATTTTTATTTTGTTATTTTATTAAAACACTCTATTTTTGTAATTAAACTTATTTATTTCTTCTAAAATTAAACCATAAATCACGCTAAAAGATAGGGACGAAACGCCCCTATCAAACCTCCTCGGACTTTAAAGTTTTACTTGTCCTCAAGTAAAAGAAATCGAAAGACAAGGGATTGAGATTGTTAAGAAACAAACCGACGGTTGGTTTTACCAAGTGCGTGATTTCAAAGTTGAAATTTTATGCAAAGTTTTCGGCAAGTACCTACGCAAGCAATCAAGTGACCAAAACTTGTTTGAAACCTCCATTATAAAAATCAATAGGCAATATTAACGGGGGTCGATTATCTTTTGAGTACCCGATAGTACCTCACCAAGGGGTTTCACTCTTACGCTCAATCTTTTGGTGGGTCGGTGTTTTAGCACTCTTCTTTGCACTTTACTCGAGATCACGTTGAGTTTGTATTTTCATCCGGATTTTTCCTCCTATGTTATGGTCTTGGCAATATTAAAAATGAACCCGGAGGGGGGTTGTAATGTGGGTGGCTTTTTAGTGGTTAGTTTTTGGAAACTCGAGTTTAAATACCGTTTTAATGATCGGACCGTATTCTTATTTCGGCCTTGGTGAGTTCATGAAATATACTCGAAAATTGCTCGGGTGGAGCTTGAGAATGCCTTTTTGCTCTTTATTGTGTTTTTCTTTTTCTTTTTGTTTTGAGAGCGGCACAAAAACGATTCCGAGACTTTTTGGTGCTTACTTATCAAGGCCTTGGCTTATTTCGGGTGCGAATTGATTTTGTTGGTATTTAATCTAGAGGAAAAAGGGTTAAATGCTAAATAGGGTGTTAACAACAAAAAGTGGTTAATAGGCTCAAAGGGGGTTTCCTAGAGGTTAACATAAACGAGAAAAATAAATTAAGAAAAGAATTAGACTAAGTGGATTTGTTTTATCATCTATTGCCATTTTAACCAAAATAAGTGTACTAAACCCGGTATTAGGTGCAAACTCTATGAGTCGAGTGAAGTCAAAGCTCTCGAAAAAAATGTGAAAGAAATAGAGTTCTCGTACAAACTCTTTTAGGCTCAAAAATACCTCACAAAGATTCGGGTTTAAATTGTGTACTATCGAGTCTTCGCTAAATTTTCAAACATCCCGTTTTTATTACCTTTTTAATTTCCATTATGGAGATGACATATGGGTTAGGACTCAATGCTTTTGTTTAGTATCACCTAAGCTTTACATAAATTCTCAAACTTCAAAATTAAGACTAAAATCTCTTATTAAAACCGATCCTTTGTGTTCCGACGGTATTTACATCTAAGGACAAACAACGGAACTTTAAATAATTTCCGAGGGGGGTTAGTGTCGGGAAATTTTTAAGAATCGATAAATTAATTTAATTATTTTGTTGTTTATTTGATTTTTATTTTTGTTTTTGTTAGTGCAAAACAAACTGAAAGTGCGGGGTTGCAAGGCCCTCCGCATTATTAAAATTACGTCTATTCCAAGGACGTCGCAAAAGAAAAGAAAACAAAAACAAAAATAAAGATGGAATGAAAATAAGACCCTTGTAGGTCAGGTCCTACGCGAGGCGTGCCAAGCGAGGCGCCCCGGTTAGGAAGTACGTTTACTCTCTTTTTGGGCAAAGACCCAAATACGCGGGGCGCAGTATGAGGTACACCTCGCGTGTTTGAGTTTCTGAACTTTTTATACGAGAAAAAAGACAGGCACGCGGGGCGTACCAGGGGGTACGCCCTGTGTGAACGTTATTTATGGTGAATAAATTGAGAGAAATGAACATGAAAGAAGAACGAAATGTAAACAGAAATCATAAATATATAAAGGAGAAAAGAAAGTACAATAAAAACATAAAAAGATAGCAAAAATAACAAAGGACACACCTAAGACGAAACAAAATAAAATAAACACGAAAAAGGAAGAAAATACAAAACAAAGGATAACAAAATTTTTTGGATTAAAATGGGATTTGTTTTGTCCTTTTAATTTGAAAAGTAAAAATAAGAATAAAAATAAAAATAGAAATGGCGATAAAAATGAAAATAAGGCAAACGAAATGCGGAAAATAAAAGTTGGGAAAGAAAAACTCCCTTATTCGAACTTGGATTACCTCCCAAGAAGCGCTACGTTATAGTCGGTGAGCTCGACTTAGCGTTTCCTCCTAGGTGTATGCTTCCACTCGCGTTAGAAATGCAAATTCTTGAATGAACAATCCGTACCTACAAAACGGGTTGTTAAATTCAAAGAAATTTAATGAAAACCAAAAACTATATTTAAAGATATTATTGAAGAGTTTAGTTTGCTCCTTAAGGATAGAGATTACCACATCAAATTGCGAGGGAGATTGTTGGTGCGAACATTCGTCATCCATGAGATCGTCCCACAGATGACAACTATGATACCATGGAGAAGATTATTAGTAT
Source organism: Euphorbia lathyris (assembly GCF_963576675.1). Classification (NCBI taxonomy): domain Eukaryota; kingdom Viridiplantae; phylum Streptophyta; class Magnoliopsida; order Malpighiales; family Euphorbiaceae; genus Euphorbia; species Euphorbia lathyris. Next base: position 44,104,525 of record NC_088917.1, on the reverse strand, counting down.
GAAACAAAATAAATTATTCACAAAAAGAAAGTAATATGTACAAATGCTTAGACTAACAATAAAACGCTTTTGTCTAATATTGCAAGAAATTATAAATCCCCGGCAACGGCGCCAAAAACTTGATGGGGCATAGGATCTAGGGGTATAGAGCTTTTCTAGGACGACTTAAATGTGTATTCCGATGAATGTGCTACTAATATGGATGCGATCTTTCTAATGCTCTAACTCCACTAGACACTACGACTACTTAGGGGCAAGTGTACCCCGTCGTATCAAGTAATAATCCGGTTAAGACCGGGTATCGAATCCACGGGATTTATAACTGCAAGTATTAGACGACTCGGTTTTATACGTTATCTAAGAGGTGAATACTTTGGGGTTGGTGTGAGACACAACTACAAACTACTCCTAACCTATTGGTGACACAGATTTATGTAATGGAAAACTCCACGGAGTGATATGGGTGACGATAAGTTATAAATATAATATGCAATAACTCCGAATATATTCTGTTGACGATTTACTCTTGCAAAGACGACTACATAAACTGAATCTATTCTATCAAAAAAAAATAAGAAGTAGCTATATACAAGGTGTCAAGAGATGTAGAAGTTGAAGGTAGAAGGTGTAGAAGGTGTAGAAATGAGTGCTAGTCACTCTTATTTATACATCAAGCTAGGGGTAGAAGTGTAACTTCACAAGGTACAAGTATGGAGCAACATTATTTGGTGCAGAAATCCCATGATACGCCCCGCGTAAGTGCCCATTCCGTCAGAAATCTCCTGCATGTGGACCAACTCTATGTCTAATTGTCTCAAATACGCCCTGCGTAGCTGAAGTACGCCCCGCGTAAATGAGTCTCTGATCTTTTTATGTTGAAGAACTACCTTTTACGCCCCGCGTAAATGGTGATACGCCCCGCGTATGGAGAGTTGACTCCGGGAGACAATGCAGTCTGACTTTCAGGATTAGGCCAATCATTTCCGACATGTGTCATACGCCCCGCGTAAGGTGTCATACGCCCCGCGTATGCTGAGTCATTTCCACATGGTGCCTGCGGATAAGGCAATTATTTCCGACACCATGTTTTACGCCCCGTGTAAATGACGATACGCCCCGCGTAAATAATGATACGCCCCGCGTATTTGAGTAGATTTTCACTCCTTCCTCGTACCTGAAATACAAATCTTTGAGAGCCGAGTTAGCTTGACGTTTTATTTTCTAATATTAATCAAAAATAAGGAAAATTAACCGAAAGTAAGGAATTTATTTTTATTTTGTTATTTTATTAAAACACTCTATTTTTGTAATTAAACTTATTTATTTCTTCTAAAATTAAACCGTAAATCACGCTAAAAGATAGGGACGAAACGCCCCTATCAAACCTCCTCGGACTTTAAAGTTTTACTTGTCCTCAAGTAAAAGAAATCGAAAGACAAGGGATTGAGATTGTTACGAAACAAACCGACAGTTGGTTTTACCAAGTGCGTGATTTCAAAGTTGAAATTTTATGCAAAGTTTTCGGCAAGTACCTACGCAAGCAATCGAGTGACTAAAACTTGTTTGAAACCTCCATTATCAAAATCAATAGGCAATATTAACGGGGGTCGATTATCTTTTGAGAACCCGATAGTACCTCACCAAGGGGTTTCACTCTTACGCTCAATATTTTGGTGGGTCGGTGTTTTAGCACTCTTCTTTGCACTTTACTCGAGATCACGTTGAGTTTGTATTTTCATCCGGATTTTTCCTCCTATGTTATGGTCTTGGCAATATTAAAAACGAACCCGGAGGGGGGTTGTAATGTGGGTGGATTTTTAGTGGTTAGTTTTTGGAAACTCGAGTTTAAATACCGTTTTAATGATCGCACTGTATTCTTATTTCGGCATTGGTGAGTTCATGAAATATACTCGAAAATTGCTTGGGTGGAGCTTGAGAATGCCTTTTTGCTCTTTATTGTGTTTTTCTTTTCCTTTTTGTTTTGAGAGCGGCACAAAAACGATTCCGAGACTTTTTGGTGCTTACTTATCAAGGCCTTGGCTTATTTCGGGTGCGAATTGATTTTGTTGGTATTTAATCTAGAGGAAAAAGGGTTAAATGTTAAATAGGGTGTTAACAACAAAAAGTGGTTAATAGGCTCAAAGGGGGTTTCCTAGAGGTTAACACAAACGAGAAAAATAAATTAAGAAAAGAATTAGACTAAGTGGATTTGTTTTATCATCTATTGCCATTTTAACCAAAATAAGTGTACTAAACCCGATGTGCAACCCCGTATTTATGGAGTAGTTGGTAAAATTGCAGTTGCAAAAGTGGGAGCCCCCGTCATTAATGATAGCTCGAGGGGTCCCGAACCGAGTAGAGATATTCTTCTTAATAAATATCCCTACCACCTTCGAGTCGTTTGAGGGTAGAGCAACGACTTCTACCCACTTGGAGACATAATCAACGCCTACTAGAATGTAGGAGTTGTTATGCGACTTAGGGAAAGGTCACATGAAGTCTATCCCCCATACGTCGAAAAGATCACAAACTAAGATTCCGCGTTGGAGCATTTCATTTTTACTGGAGATGTTCCCGCTCCATTGACAAGCGTCACATGACTTGACGAAGTCTTGGAAATCTTTGGACATGGTGGGCCAATAAAAGCCACATTGCAAGACTTTTGCCATAGTTCGACTCGGGGCAAAATGGCCTCCGGCTCTTGGGTGTGAGACATTTGTAATACATGGTTTACCTCATCCTCTGGTATGCACCTACGAATAATGTTATCAGCACATGATTTGAATAAAAATGGTTCTTCCTAAAAGTAATTCTTAGCATCATGGAAAATTTTCTTACGTTGCTCGTAGGTAAGGTGAGGGGGAAGAACATTACCGGCCTTGTAATTTGCCATGTGGCATACCAAGGTAGAAAGGTTACCGCGAAAAGTGTCTCTTCCGGAAAGGTTTCTTTGATCTCCACGAGTTCCGGAGATTCGGCTTCTTCGCTTTGCAAACGGGAAAGGTGGTCGGCTATGACATTCTCTACTCCTTTCTTATCTTTTATCTCAATATCAAATTCTTGGAGAAGGAGAATCCACCGTATCAATTGTGGCTTGGCATCCTGCTTAGTCATTAGGTACTTAAGAGCTACATGGTCAGTGGACACGATGATTTTTTATAATACAAGATATGATCTAAACTTATCAAACGCAAAAACCACCGTTAGCATCTCTTTTTCCGTAGTTGAATAATTTTGTTGGGCCTCGTTGAGAGTCTTACTAGCATAGAAAATTGGGCGGAAAATTTTATCCATCCGTTGGCCCAAACAAGCACCCACTGCCAAATCACTAGCATCGCACATTAGTTCGAAGGGGAGGTCCCAATTTGGTTTCACCATGATGGGTGCGTTGATTAATTTTTGTTTAAGTGTAGTAAATGTGTTTAAGCACTCAGAAGAAAATATAAACTCCGCATCCTTTAGGAGTAGTTGTGTCAAAGGGGTCGCTATTTTGGAGAAGTCCTTAATGAATCTCCTATAGAAACCTGCGTGCCCCAAAAAACTCCGGATCCCTTTTACATTAATTGGTGGAGGCAATTTTTCAATCACCTCAATTTTGGCCGGATCGACCGCTATTCCCTCCCCGAACACTTTGTGTCCCAAAACTATACAATCTTGAACCATAAATTGACACTTCTCCCAACTAAGAGCGAGATTAGTGTCCTCACATCATTGAAGGACTCTATTAAGATTTCTTAGACAAATTTCGAAGGACGACCCGAAAACCGAAAAGTCATCCATGAAGACTTCCATGAAGTCCTCTATCATTTCAGAGAAGATAGCCGTCATGCAACGTTGACAGGTGGAGGGGGCGTTACAAAGCCCAAACGGCATCCGCATATATGCAAACGTCCCATAAGGACATATGAATGTTATTTTTTCTTGATCTGAAGGATCAACGGGGATTTTCATATAGCCGGATAAGCCATCTAGGGTACAAAAGAATTTATGTCCCACCATTCTTTCCAACATTAGGTCAATGAACGATAAGGGAAAATGATCTTTGCGGGTGGCTTCGTTAAGTTTCCTATAATCTATGCATCCCCGCCACCCTGTTACCTTTCTCGTGGGGATTAATTCCCCTTGATCATTTTCCGTTAGCATTGTGCCCCCCTTTTTAGGAACACATTGAACCGGACTCACCCATTGACTATCGGAGATAGGAAAAATTATACCTGCATCGAGGAGTTTGATTACCTCGGAGAACAAAGGAATTCCCATGCACTGAAAAGCTGAGAACTGGAAAAGATGAGGTTCCAAAATAAAGTAAGATAAAGAGGGAGAAAAACCAATAAAGAGGGAAAAGCTACCTTTATAGGTGATGGAAGCGCTCCAAGATTTGGGCTCCAAGGTGACACGTGTTTCAATCACTATGGAGTGGAAAGGCGTGCATGTCAGAAAACATGATGATGACAGCACGCATAGAAGGTGAAAAGCCCTAAAGGACTTAATTGAGTCTTTGGGGGAGGGGGGGCTTCCGATAACATCCAAATATTATTTTCAAAGCAAAACCATAATACTCCACAAGTGGGAAGTATCAAATATGGATAAAAAGTCGCTGGCACACAGGTGTTCGCCACACGAGATAGTGGCGTATCTCAAAAGTCATACGACATGAGAGATCCTATGATGAAAACGCCATTCGCCACCTGAAGGACCCACGTCCGCCAGGGAGACAGATATACACCATCACAGGGAGATCCGCCTATGGTGTCACTAAGTCATTGTAAAAGGAACTGACATCATTAAATAACATTAAAAAGTTCATTTAAAGATGCTAACATTCAAACATAAAGAATGTAGCATTAAACTGTATTCAAGAGCATTCAGTGAAAGATTACTCTGATGGTTACAGAATCCCATATAAATACCCCCACAATGAGGTATTCACGGTACACATTATTCTTACCTTACTTTGTGATTACTATTTATTCTCTCAAGAATATTGCTGATTTAGCATCGGAGTGTCCCCAACCGATCACAACAGCGCCTCACAGGGACCTAATCCGGTGTAGATAAATCGACGAGATATCAGAGCTTGATGGTTTCCATTTGTTGGTCATGTAACTCGCTTCCTCTTAAACCAGTTTGGATACCCCTTAATCCTGAAGCATTCAGCTCTCTAATGGCCTCTTTTCTTGCAATAGTTACAAAACTTTTCCACTTTTCTCTTCACAGATAAGTTGTTATTTCTATTTTCATTAGTTCCATTACCACCAGTATTTTTTTATTGATATTGGAAAATCCTGATATCTTAGACACATCGCCTCTATTAGTTGCATAGTTTCGGACAGCGAGGATAAGGAGTGGAAGCATGAGTAGGCGGCCTAAAGTAACATGATGACATGCAATTCTGACCTTGCGTGTTCAAGTGTCAACAAGTAACCACCCATTTCGATGAAAGAACAATTCAACCTTTTGAAAGAACAATCCCTTTATGTAATATTTTAGTTTAATTAATCTTGGGGCCTCCCTCCTTTAAATAGAGAACAATAGTGGAGGGAAGGCATATACTTATTTTTGAATAATTTTGGGAGAGCCCGTTAAAAAAAAGGGAGAGAGAGCCAAAAGCTCTCTCGAAACTTCAAGAACTCCATTGATGGAGTATCATTGCTCGACTTCAGGCTATTCACTCTTCGCCATGAGTGAGTAGTCATTTGAATGGGCTAGGCCGGCTAAGGGCTGGTGTTGTAAGTTAACTTAATCTTTTTATGAATGAATGATGTTATGGTGTGTGGTGTTTAATGATGCTTTAAAATGCATGCTTTAGCATGTATATCTCAATGTTAATGAATGATGGGGAACTTCTTTCATCCTCATGTATCTCTCATTAAACATACAAAACCCGAAGTAGGAATACAAGGGGTTTGTATAAAGGGTTTTCTAAAAGATGAAATGTTTGTTGAAACACCTTTCCACATGATTTTGATTTGACAAAATTATCTAAGTAAAATTAAATATATTCTAAACACACTAAGTTTAAATGCTTTGATTTATTTAACTAATGTGTTTGTTCAATGTTGAGTTAAATTGTTTATAAGACATAAAGACTAAAAGACTTAAAGCCCAATACGGAAGTCAAAGCCCAAGTCAAACAGATCAAGACAACTCGGCCCGCGTGTGCAAAACGCTGTCGTTATGATCAAAACACAACTCAGCAAAAGAAGGATCTAGAAGACCTTCGTTGAACAACTTCGGAGTGAAGCTGCTGAGTTGAATCGACAAAGAGTACAAGACAGCAGCTGAGCAAGAACAACTTCCAGACAAAGTGTTTCCACTTTGGGTAAAGTTCAGAAGACACAGGACGCTGTCTAGTTGACCTTACCATAAATGGAGAGACATTCTGCCGAGCTGACTAAAAGCTTCTCAACACTGACCGAGGACAGAAGATACTCAAATCTGATTGGCCGAGAGCTCTGAGCAAAACTGAGTGACAATGACAGGAAGATGTTTCCCTCCAACGGTTATTTCGAAATTCGAAATGATTGATGTCTCAGACGTCTCTATAAATAGTGCCCTTCAGTTGCTTCATTTTAACACAGAACATTATCAAGCCATTACGCTGACCAAAATACTCAAAGTTCTGTGAGAAAAAGCAAAGCAAATACTTACACCAAATTCTATATCTTTCATGTAAAAGTCTAGAGTGATTATCTAATCATCTAAGGTGTCTTAGCAATTGTTGTTTAGGACAAATCTTTATCATTTCTAGAGATTAGAAAGGAGAGGCTGAGTACTCGGTTATAGTACTCAGCGAGAGATTAGGAGTGAGTAGAGGTATAGAGGAAGGTACTCTTGTTATACTCAGCTTCTAAGTTGTAAAAGGTTTGATGCTCTACCGTTAAAGAGCTCAGTAGAGAATTCGAAAGCTCGGAACGTGTTCCGGGGACAGGACGTAGGCTTAGAGGCCGAACCTGGATAAATCTGCTGAGTAACATCTTTCTAACCTTAAACTCCTTAATATATATATTGCTTGCTTAAACAAAACTGACCAAGTAAAGAGGTCACGCTGAGTTGTGTGCATTGAGTATCTGAGTTCAGGAATAGACTCAAGTGCTATCTCCTGACTCAAAGAAAGAAGCTGACTTAGTCACCAGTTGACTAAGCTAGTGTCTTAATTAACTCAGCACGATGTGTAATCCTTTTCAAAGAAAAAAAGAAGTCAGCCTTAACGTACTAAAATTTTAAATAGTTCCTATCCCCCCCCTTGGAACTAACTTATTACGTTATAAGGGACCAACAAGTGGTATCAGAGCTTAAAAGCTCACTGTGAAAGGTTTAACTACCTTGAGCTGATCCCCACTATGGCTGAAAACAGCACTCAGTTTCTCCCAGGAAACCAGACAACTCAGATCTTACCTGAGGGGTTGTCCATTACTCGGCCTCCCCTATTCTTCGGGTCTAACTACACCTTCTGGAAGAATAGGATGAAAAACTTTATTCAGGCAACAAACATGAGTGCATGGCTTTCAATAGTCCAAGGCCCGTTTGTTCCTGTTGAAGTTGTGGTTGGCCAAACAGTTGTCAAAGTTGAGGCCAAATGGACAGAGGATGATCTCAAGAAGCTACAAAATCACGCTTCGGCTATAAATATGCTTCACTATGCGCTTGATGCTGCAGAATATAATAAGATATCAGGTTGTGAGTCAGCGCAAGAGATCTGGAAGAAGCTGGAGGTCACCTACGAAGGAACCAACAAAGTGAAGGAGTCCAAGGTGAACCAGCAGATGAGACTATACGAGCTGTTCGAAATGAACGATGATGAAGGAATATCTGACATGAATGCAAGGTTTACAAACATCATCAATGAGCTCAAGAGACTTGGGAAGATCTTCACTGAGGAAGAACAAGTCAAGAAGATTCTTAGGAGTCTTCCTAAAAACTGGCAAGCAAAGAAGACCGCTGTTGAGGAAGCTCAAGACTTAACCACCTACAAATATGATGAACTCATCGGCTCACTGCTGACCCATGAGATCTCAATGAAGAATTTCGAGGTGAAGGAAAAGTCTGAAGACAAGAAGCAAAAATCTCTTGTCATGAAAGCTGACTCCACTGATGGGAGCTCAACAGATGATGAAGAGATGGCTATGTTCACCAGGAAGATGAAAAGACTGTTCAGAAAGAATGACAAATATTCTAAGAAGCCTCACAGAAAGTTTGATAAGTATAAAGCTGAGTCCAGCGACAGCAAATACAAGAAGGACAGCTCAAAGCCCATTACATGCTTTGAATGTCATCAAACTGGCCATATCAAGTCAAGCTGCCCCACGCTGAGGAAAGAAAGGAAGAACGACAAAAAGGCAATGGTGGCAACGTGGAGCGACAGCGATGAGTCTTCATCATCAGAAGCTGATGCCACTGAGTCAGCAAAGATTTGTTTTATGGCTGACGAACTTGCTGAGCCGTGCATCTCTGAGCATGCTGACCCCTCCATCGCATATGATGACGAGGAGCAATCAAATGAGGTAATATCACTACCCCAGCTCAGAAATGAAATGGTTAATGCCCTGAGTGATCTCTACACACTTGTCAAAAAGTGTAATAAGAAAGTTAGAGCACTCAGCAGGCGTTGTGACGAGGTTGAAGAGGTCAAGCTGAGTGACCTCAGATTCCTTCTTCAGGACAACTCAACTTTGCATGATAACATGGAGATCATACATAAGTCTGTCTTTGAAGTCCAATCAGATTCTAAGAAACTGAGAAAGGACGTCACAACTATCTAGAACCAACTAAAGGTTCCAAACAAAAGAAATATTCCTCTGAATACTCAGTACCGAGGTACTGGTCAGCAGAGATGGAATCCTCAGCGGAATGTCCAGTGTGACTTCTGTGGGAAGAAAGGACACACCACAAAGGTGTGCTGGCACGCTCAGCACTGGGGTGCTGACCAGTCAGTGAGAAATCCTCAACGGAAGGTCAGCTGTGACTTCTGTGGAAAGAATGGCCATACTGTCCAAGTATGCCGCCATAAAATTAAATATGATGCTTTACCTGTTGAACCTAACAAGCAAGGACCCAAAAAGAATTGGGTACCTAAAACTAACTAGTTACATTGCAGGTAAGCCTGAGATGTGCTGAGAAGTCAAAGATGTGGTATATTGACAGCGCATGCTCGAGGCATATGACTGGTGATGAAACTCAGTTCATCACATTTGAGCGTAAACGAGGAGGAAGCGTAAGTTTTGGAGACAACAAAAAGGGTAAGATAGTAGGGTCAGGAACCGTTGGAGGTAATCCTACTATTGAGTCAGTCTCCCTAGTCAGCGGACTCAAATATAACTTACTCAGCGTAGCTCAGCTATGTGATAATGGGAGAAAAGTTATATTTGATGACACTGGATGTAAAATATATGAGGGTAAAACTAATGAGTTAATTTTAACTGCCCCTCGCATTGATAATGTCTTCATGCTGAACTTGGAGAAAAAGTTTTCAAAAACTGTATGCTTAGTTTCAAAGGAAGAAAATTCCTGGCTATGGCACAGGAGACTTGGTCATGTAAGCATGGACCTCTTGGCCAAATTAGCAAGAAAGCAATTGGTTGAAGGACTGCCAGAACTTAAATTTGAAAAAGATCAACTATGCCACACTTGCCAAGCTGGAAAACAAACCAAACAATCTTTTCATAGTAAAAATATTGGCTCAACTAAGCGTCCGTTAGAGTTACTACACTTGGATCTCTTCGGTCCAGTCCAGCCGCTGAGTCTGGGTGGAAGAAGATTTTCCTTGGTCATTGTAGATGACTTCTCTCGGTACACGTGGATCATCTTGCTGAGTAGCAAGGATGAGACCTTTGAGACATTTTCAAATTTGGATAGAAAACTTGAAAATGATAAAGACCTAAAACTGGCTCACATCCGAAGTGATAATGATGGAGAATTCAAAAACCAACAGTTTGTTGAATTCTGTGAAGCGAGCGACATTGACCATAATTTCTCTACTCCTAGGACGCCTCAACAAAATGGGGTTTTAGAAAGGAAGAACAGAACCTTGGTTGAAATAGCCAGGACAATGCTGAGTGAGCATAGGCTTCCAAAGTACTTTTGGGGAGAAGCTGTTAACACAACGTGCTATATTCTTAATAGGGCTCTTGTTAGACCTATACTAAAGAAAACCCCCTATGAACCTTGAAAAGGACGAAAGCCCCACATTGGATACTTTCGTGCCTTTGGCTGTAAATGTTTTATTTTAAACACCAAAGATAGCCTAGCTAAGTTTGACTCAAAAGCTGATGAAGCTATCTTTTTAGGCTACTCAACAAACAGCAAAGCATACAGAGTTTTCAATAAACGAACTCAAGTCTTAGAAGAGTTAGTACATGTTGGGTTCGACGAAACTAACCCTGCAGGAAGATATCTGCCGCTGACCGAGGATGATCCACACTCAGTACCCGCTGATCAAGATACAGCCGCTGAGTCATTCCCTCAAGGGCTGGCCAAAGGTAAAAGTGAACCTCAAATTGTTTTCACTGACCAATCTATACCTGCAGAGATTGTTCAAACACAGACAGCACAAGACATCAATCTACCAAAGGAGATAAGGATACCAAGAGGACACTCAGAGAGTGCCATTATTGATGCCGCTGAGAATACCCTAATGACAAGAAATCAACTCAGGAGATACCTCAGCAACGTAGCCTTCGTCTCAGTTCAGGAACCTAAGAACTTCGCTGATGCTGAGGAAGATGAATTCTGGATGAGCGCAATGCAAGAGGAACTTGACCAATTCAGAAGAAACGATGTATGGGAGTTAGTGCCACATCCAAGGAGTCAGAAGACCATTGGAACAAGATGGGTCTTCCGCAACAAGCTGGATGAGCAAGGAAATGTAGTCAGGAACAAAGCAAGGCTTGTAGCTCAGGGCTACAGTCAGCAAGAAGGTATTGACTATGGTGAGACCTTTGCCCCAGTGGCAAGGCTAGAGGCTATTAGAATTTTATGCGCTTATGCAAGTTATATGAACTTTAAACTGTTTCAAATGGATGTTAAGAGTGCATTCCTTAATGGAGTTATAAATGAGGAAGTTTATGTTAATCAACCTCCAGGGTTTGAGGATCCTAAGTTCCCAAACCACGTTTATAAACTCAAAAAGGCTTTGTACGGCCTCAAGCAAGCACCACGTGCTTAGTATGAGAGGCTGACCAGTTTCCTGCTGACTAGAAACTATGTCAGAGGCAAAGCTGATACAACCTTATTCATTAAGAGAAAGGGTAAAGACACCCTGCTGGCTCAAATATATGTTGATGATATTATTTTCGGTGCTACTAATGAGTCAATGTGCAAGGAATTTAGCAAGCAAATGCAGACTGAGTTTGAAATGTCAATGATGGGAGAACTCAACTTCTTCCTTGGACTTCAAATCAAACAAGGGAAAAATGGCATCTTCATCAGTCAAGCTAAATATGCCAAGGAGATATTGAAGAAATATGATCTTGAAAATTGCAAGCCAATATCTACTCCTATGGGTACTGACACTGTCCTCTGCGCTGACGAGAATGGTAAGTCGGTAGACAGCAAATTGTATCGAGGTATGATAGGCTCTCTACTTTACTTAACAACAAGTAGACCGGACATTCAGTTCTCAGTATGCTACTGTGCTAGATATCAATCTAACCCTAAGGAATCTCATTACATAGCTGTAAAAAGAATCCTTAGATATTTGCAAAGCTCAGTGAACGCAGGTTTATGGTATCCCAACACTCATGGTTTCACACTCGTTGGATACACTAACGCTGACTACAGACGAGACAAGCTTGAACGAAAAAGCACCTCTGGAGGATGTCACTTCTTAGGAAGCTGTCTTGTATCTTGGTTCAGCAAGAAGCAGGCGTCAGTAGCCTTATCTACCACTGAAGCTGAGTACATTGCTGCTGGACACTGTGTTGCTCAAGTCCTATGGATTAAGCAACAGCTTGAAGACTATGGTGTTCAAACAAAGACAATTGAGGTCAAATGTGACAACAAAAGTGCAATTGATCTATCCAAGAACCCAATTCAACACAGCAGGATGAAGCATGTCAGCATAAGACATCACTTCATTAGAGACCATGTACTCAAGGGTGAGATAAAGCTGACCTACATCCCAACGGATGAGCAGCTTGCGGATATCTTCACAAAGCCACTGGCTCGTGAGCAGTTCAGCATACTGAGAGAAGCCATTGGTATGTTTAATCCTCTTCAGTAAATTCCAGCTCTTAATATATATTCATGCTGAGTGAATTAACATGCTGAGTGATCTATTATTTGCTGAGTGAATAGATGTATGCTGAGTGATTAATGCTGAATGAATGAATATCACATACTGAGCAAACATTGGCACCGAGTAGTTATCTCAAGCTAAGAAATCATCCGTTTGCATAAAACTGACCACTCAGAATATAAAACGCCTAGTATTCTAAACGCTGAATATAAGATCCGTTGCATTTAATGCTAGAGCACGCGAATAGCCGTCTAGGATGACGTATGCACCGAATGTGTCATAAAAGCCAGGATCATTGTCGGTTGACAATCCCAAGGCAAAACTGACATATGGATTCGATAAGATCCACTTTTCACTGCTATAAATAATGGGTAAATCCCCATTGTTATCTCTTTACACTTACCGAATTTTCTGGCATAAGCATTCTCTCTCTAAAAACTCTCAAAACTTCCCAATCTTTCTCTGAAACTATGACTAAGGTTTCCGTTAACATCTCCGGTGCCGGTCATCCTAAGACCAGTTCCGATGAACCTTCCAGGCAAACTACTTCGCCTGAAGCTACAAAGGTCACTACGCCGAGCAAAGGCAAAGCTGGCCAAGCCACCTCCTCTAAGGGAAAGCCGACCAAGGTCAGAACCTACACCAAAGTCTTCACAGACGTTAGAGAGTGGAAAATAGACTTCTCACGATGGTTCTCTGAGGCCTTCGTAACAACTGAGCAACCATTCTGTGAATGGATATCGAAGAATGGCTGGACCTAGCTATTCTCCATTAGAGATCCCACTTACCCTGACCTAGTAAGGGAATTCTACCACAACTTACGGGTTGCTAACGATAACCAGGACTACCTAGTAACCGTGGTAAAGGAGAAAACAATCTTCATCAACCCTACCTACCTTGCCAATTTGCTTAAATTAAAAAATGAGGGAACAAAGATGAGGAGAACTGGTGATCATGAAGGAACTAGGTATGTAGCCACCTTCTGCAAACCCCTTGGCCATTCTGGAGAAATCTCAAGTTCATCAATGGGCCAGCACTAAAAAATGGCACACTATCTGCTGACCAATTACATCTACCCTAAGATTAATTGCACTAGCTCAGCGATAAATTTCGAGCAATGCTTCATATGGCATATGCTAATCTACAAGCCCATCAATATGCCAGTTTTCTTAATTGATGGCTTCCAGAGGAGCACTGGAACTCTTAGGCTGGGCTCACTCATAACCAGAATCCTCAAAGACCATCAGATTGACATGTTCGAGGAAACTGAGGCCCAAGGCTCTGAGATCAGAGCTGCTGTGATGCGTGCCTTGAAATATGACCAACCGATTAAGAAAGGCAAAAATGCTGATGAGGCTGATGAGGAGACAACTGTCCCAAAGAAGGGCAAAAGGACAAAGGCTCCAGCTGCCCGAAAGAGGAAAGTTGTCGGGACTCCTTCAAAGAAGGTTGAGCCTCAGGGCAAGAAGCTAAAGTCAGCTTCTCAAAAAGGTCAGGAGAGACCTAAGTCAGCCGAGAAGAGAAGCAGCCAAGATGAGCCTGAAATAGAGGCAAGAACAGATGCTGATGAGCAACCTCAAAAGAAGAAAAAGTCTTCAGAACTGACCCCTATTGACGCTATCCCCACTGACATCATTGTTCCTGGTGATTCTCACTTCACACAATGTCAAGGAACTGAAGCTGAGCATCAAGAAGATGATGTGGAACTGGATGATCACTTCATCACTTAGGTGGAAGAAGAATTAGATAACTCAGATCAGGATGATAAGGAAGAAGAAGAAGAAGACAGCGATCAGGATGACGCTGAGGAAACAGTGAGTGAAGAGGAAGCTGCTGACCCAACTAACACTGAGTTGGCTGCAGATAAAGTACAAGTACAAGCTAATCAGCCCGATGCTGATCAAGAAGAAACTTCTCCTTCTCACTCAGGAGAATCTATCCAAGCTGATCCCACTCCTCCTCGCAGAAGAAGATTAGTAAAGGCAAGTCAGAAAACAGTCATCGATCTCTGTTATCGTCATAATTTAGAGCATTTTTAGTATTTAATTACTAGTTATTTTGTACCATTTTAATAAATTTTAATAATGGTTTTTGTATATTTTCTTCATTTTATGTATCTAAGCCAATTTGTGTGTTTTCTAGGCACTTTCGCAAGGTTTTCGGCACAAATAACCAAGTCGGGGCTTAAGGCGACAACTCGGGAGTAAAAGGGACCAGAAACAAGGAGTTTTAGTGACAGCAGCGTACACCTCGTCATGGATGTGTGCTGTAAGATAAAAGTCCAATTGTTCACACTAGGACAGATTTGACACATTTTCGTATTTTTAACGTATCTCTCTCATACGGACTCGGATTGAGGCGATTCAAAATGCGTTGGAAAGCTAAGAGAAAGATGAACAAGTGACTAATAATAGTTTCTCCAAATTCGAAGTGTATCAAGCCCAGAAAATTCTCAAAGTTGATGAACATGTTGAAGCCTATGATTCCTTTCCCACCTTTACACATTTCAACTCCTAAATTGTCAAAGTCTTCCACCATCCTCTCTTAAATGCAAAATTCAGAAGATTAGGGATTGGGAGGCCATAAGGAGACTTGGTATTTGGAATTATGTGTGTCATTTTACTATAAAAGGAGAACTTGGGTGCCATTTGAAGACACACCAAGCTTAGGCTTAATTCCTCCCTCTATAATGTTATTTTGTTGATTCTTCTCCTTAAGAATCAGTTGTTTGTGTTGTTGTTATTGTTGTTAGAGTGTTGTTTGTGCAAAAGTTCATCTAATAAAAGTAAGTTTCAAGTTACCGAAGAAGTTCGTTCGGTAATCGTCATTACGGTTTCTTCTAAACTTTAATCTCTTTTATTAATATGAACTCTATTATCTATCTTTCTAAAGTGTGTTTTAATCTAATGATGGGCTAAACCCCTCTTAACTAAGGCTAAAAGTGGATCTTAACCTTAATTATGTGGTAATTACGTTTAACCTATTTAAGTTATCTTTATCCTTTTTTAGAACTAACTTATGATTCTTAATGCTTGTGGGAGATGGGTCAACTCTCTACTTGAGTATAATTAATCGTTTATATTGACCGTGATTAAATTGATTAATCGAAATTCATAAGTTGGACCTAATGACCATTTAGTGTGGCTTATTGGTTTTCCAAGGTTTTTCATGAATCTTATTACAAATCTTGATTTATTACTTGAGCCGGACCAAGGGAAAGTAATAAATCGAAGGTTTGGAAATAAGAAAACTTAATGCTTCTTTGGATTAATTACTTGAGCCGGACCAAGGGGAAGTAATTAATCGAAAGTTTAGAACTAATTACTTGAGCGGTTTTTTCTTGAATCTTAAGTAATCACTTTAGCCGGACCAAGGTAAAGTAGGTTAAAAAGGTTTAGATTAAATCTTATTACAAATCTTAGATTTATTACTTGAGCCGGACCAAGGGAAAGTAATAAATCGAAGGTTTGGAACTAAGAAAAATTAATGCTTCTCTTGATTAATTACTTGAGCCGGACCAAGGGAAAGTAATTAGTCAAGAGTTTAGAACCAATCTCGAGAACTAATAGTTAATAAGAAAAATCGTCATCTTAAGAAGGATAAAACAACTTAAAAGGGGTTAAGTGTTATTACCAAGCAAAAAGATTAAGTGAAGCTAAAAGCCTTAGTTTCTTTCATTATAAGTAATTCCTCACGTAATTTGTGTAATTTTCATTTCATTTCTTGCTTAAAGTCTTAGCTTGATTGTCCAACAAACTCTACATTTCGGTTGTTTAAATAATAGATAGTGAGTAAAAAGATTAATACTTATAATCACCATCCTTGTGGGAACGATACTCTACTTACACTTTATTACTTGATACACGACTAAGGTACACTTGCCTTCACATGCACGTATACGTAAAACGCGCGTCAAGTTTTTGGCGTCGTTGCCGGGGATGGTAGAATTGTAATATTAATCTAGTCAAACTTCTATTAATTTAAACCTTTTTTTTTGTAAATATTTTGATATTTTTCTTCACTTTTTTTTAATGGTTTTCAGTTCATTCTACTCAAATTGGGAGGACGAATATCAATATGATGGTCCAAATTCACCACAACATATCAGTGATGAAGAAAAGACTATTGAGGAACTAATGATTGATTTTATTTCTTCAAAAGAAATTCAACATGATAATTCCGATACTTTAATAAGAGATATTTGCATTAAACGTTGTCCACTAATTGATTTAACTGCAGATAAATCAATTAGAGAGTTTGATTCAGATGATTGTATTGAAATATTTATCTTAGATGAGCCTCAACGTGATAATTTTCTCGATAGTTCTTTGGAGCCAATATTAACAGAGAATAATGCCCGTCCAACCAAAAGAGAAGAGTTGAAAATTTTAAAATCTACGATAGAGGAGTTCGAGATAACCCCGACTCATGAATTTTATGTGTTATATGACTTGCCACACGAGTCAAAAAGGGAGAAATCGAAACTCGTACATAATTTTTTCAAATTTATGTCGTGGATTTTTTTAAACTATCTTCAATCTGATAATCCAATGTGCATTCACAGGATTTTTATCAAAGAATTTGCATTCCTCATACGACTTCATGCGTTCACATAAAAAGGGAAGTATAAATCGAGCTAAACGACTTTAAATTTAGCGCTTGTCGGGAGGCAACCCGATAATTCTAACTTTTTGCTCATTTTAATTTTCCAAGTATTATTCATATTACTAGATATTTTTTTAGCTTTATATATACATATATATAATAATAATAATTGAGAAAAATAAATAAATAAGATAATAAAATAAATAAAAAAGAAAAAAAGAAAGAAAAAGAAAAGAAAAGAAATTGTTTGTCTAAAATTTATTATTTAGATATGTATATAAATATATTTAATAAAAGAAAAAAAAAAGTCAAAACCAAAACCAAATTTAAGCATAATGGAGATACATCTTTTTTAAGGTTACAGGTTCACCTCGTCGAAGCACCACTTGCTTCGACGAGATGCATATGTTCCAGGAGGTTGAGAACCTCCTGGAACTCCTCAGCTCGACGAGGTATATCCCAACCTCGTCGAGGTGGGTCATTAAGGGTTAATTATCAATTTAATCCTACTTTTTTTCATTTAATCTAACTCTTCTCCATTACTGATTTTCTGCAATAACCTGACCCGTCCCTCAACTTCTCAGGCTATTTTTCCGCGACTCTTTCGACGGAATTCACCGATTTCACTCCCAATCCGCTCCACCAAAACACCTCCTTTCTACCACAAATCCATCCCAATCCCACCAATACACAGGAGTCCTTCTATCCTTTACTTTTTGCTTTAGTGTTATTTCGCATTTCGGGACTAAACGTCACACTAATGGGGGATGGGAGTAAATGATAGTACGTTATTGTTATTTTCGTACTTTTGTTATTTTCGTACTTTTATTTCAGTCGCGTAACGTTATGTTTAATTCTGCTTTTGTGTTATTTTGCACTTTATTTTTAATTTTGTGTTATTTTGCACTATGTTTTTACTTTTGTGTTGTTTTGCATTTTTTTTTACGTTTTAGTTTCCAAATAAATGTTTTTGTTAAATAATTTTGAATAAAAACCTCACTCTAAAGTTTTGCTTTAATCAAACAAGAAAATCAAACAAAATTTTGTCTAGAATAAATGTTAAATTTTGATAGGATGAAATTTTATTTGAAAATCTTAAATTTTGTAAACGAATTTTAGACTATTTTGAATATGTAATTCTTTTTTTACTACACTCAATATTTAACAAATCGACATTTACATTTTAAGGAATAAAATTGAGTTAATCGGCACACATTACCTTTCCAAAGTGAGTTTTTGAGCCTAATTTAAAAAGCATTCACTAATGCTTCATTTTTTTCTCACGAGTGTTCCATAATTACACGAAACTTGAGAATTTGCATCAAATACCGGTCAAAACCTCACGCGTCTAGCTCAAAACACGACATGATTAAGGCCTTCCTTGTTTTAACCCCACATTTCAAACTCAAAATGATAGCCCACCTTAAACACATTCTCTGTCGTTCACCCCTTTGAGCCTAGACATTCCATTCATTTCACCACGTTACAAGCCACATTCCCTTCATAAATACCATTTTTGTTCCCCCTAAATTTACGGGTAATTAGTAACCAATATGCTTGAGATGATGATTCACAATGAATTTCGAAATTCAGACAAACACTTCTACCGATATATAACGGTTATACCTCTCCATATTCGTATATTTCATACTTTCTATATATATATATGCATATAAATAAAATTCATACTGATATTTATATATATATAAAGTAAAAAAAAAGAGAAAAAAATATATAAAAATAAAAATAAATGGTATCATATATATATAAATAAAAATAAAAGAGAGATTTCCGTTACAAAAATTCTGAATTTCCGAAAGACAAAATCTCTTTTGTGAATCTATCAAATAATTACCCGTGAATTTATTTACCCACAAAATCTCCTTTTCTCCATACCTTTACCTTCAACCAACGTTACAACCCATTAAAGACCTTTTGATCATGTTTATAGTCGGCCGCGTTTGGTAAAGATTTGGATGACAATGCAAATTTTTAATAGTTAGTGTTTTTATCGGATTTGAGCGAAAATTTATTGCCCCAAACACTTGAGCGTAAGAGTGACTTCCATGTGAGGTGTTTAAATTGGTTCAATTTTATTCAACACAATGAAAAATGTCCATTTGGAAAATAAGGGTGTAAAAACAAATCATTTTATCCAAAGAAATAGTCTGAGATTTGAATATAGAATTTTTGCTCATTTTCGATTAAAATAATTCCTGTCTTTACGGTAACTTATTCGACGATAAATTTTGTTTTCAGCTGTTCTTTGCTTGAGGACAAGCAAAGCTTAAGTTTGGGGGTGTTGTTATCGTCGTAATTTAGAGCATTTTTAGTATTTAATTACTAGTTATTTTGTACCATTTTAATAAATTTTAATAATGGTTTTTGTATATTTTCTTCATTTTATGTATCTAAGCCAATTTGTGTGTTTTCTAGGTACTTTCGCAAGGTTTTCGGCACAAATAACCAAGTCGGGGCTTAAGGCGACAACTCGGGAGTAAAAGAGACCAGAAACAAGGAGTTTTAGTGACAGCAGCGTACACCTCGTCGTGGATGTGTGCTGTAAGATAAAAGTCCAATTGTTCACACTAGGACAGATTTGACACATTTTCGTATTTTTAACGTATCTCCCTCATACGGACTCGGATTGAGGCGATTCAAAATGCGTTGGAAAGCTAAGAGAAAGATGAACAAGTGACTAATAATAGTTTCTCCAAATTCGAAGTGTATCAAGCCCAGAAAATTCCCAAAGTTGATGAACATGTTGAAGCCTATGATTCCTTTCCCACCTTTACACATTTCAACTCCTAAATTGTCAAAGTCTTCCACCATCCTCTCTTAAATGCAAAATTCAGAAGATTAGGGAGTGGGAGGCCATAAGGAGACTTGGTATTTGGAATTATGTGTGTCATTTTACTATAAAAGGAGACCTTGGGTGCCATTTGAAGACACACCAAGCTTAGGCTTAATTCCTCCCTCTATAATGTTATTTTGTTGATTCTTCTCCTTAAGAATCAGTTGTTTGTATTGTTGTTATTGTTGTTAGAGTGTTGTTTGTGCAAAAGTTCATCTAATAAAAGTAAGTTTCAAGTTACCGAAGAAGTTCGTTCGGTAATCGTCATTACGATTTCTTCTAAACTTTAATCTCTTTTATTAATATGAACTCTATTATCTATCTTTCTAAAGTGTGTTTTAATCTAATGATGGGCTAAACCCCTCTTAACTAAGGCTAAAAGTGGATCTTAACCTTAATTATGTGGTAATTACGTTTAACCTATTTAAGTTATCTTTATCCTTTTTGAGAACTAACTTATGATTCTTAATGCTTGTGGGAGATGGGTCAACTCTCTACTTGAGTATAATTAATCGTTTATATTGACCGTGATTAAATTGATTAATCGAAATTCATAAGTTGGACCTAATGACCATTTAGTGTGGCTTATTGGTTTTCCAAGGTTTTTCATGAATCTTATTACAAATCTTGATTTATTACTTGAGCCGGACCAAGGGAAAGTAATAAATCGAAGGTTTGGAAATAAGAAAACTTAATGCTTCTTTGGATTAATTACTTGAGCCGGACCAAGGGAAAGTAATTAATCGAAAGTTTAGAACTAATTACTTGAGCGGTTTTTTCTTGAATCTTAAGTAATCACTTTAGCCGGACCAAGGTAAAGTAGGTTAAAAAGGTTTAGATTAAATCTTATTACAAATCTTAGATTTATTACTTGAGCCAGACCAAGGGAAAGTAATAAATCGAAGGTTTGGAACTAAGAAAAATTAATGCTTCTCTTGATTAATTACTTGAGCCGGACCAAGGGAAAGTAATTAGTCAAGAGTTTAGAACCAATCTCGAGAACTAATAGTTAATAAGAAAAATCGCCATCTTAAGAAGGATAAAACAACTTAAAAGGGGTTAAGTGTTATTACCAAGCAAAAAGATTAAGTGAAGCTAAAAGCCTTAGTTTCTTTCATTATAAGTAATTCCTCACGTAATTTGTG
Organism: Euphorbia lathyris; assembly: GCF_963576675.1. Lineage (NCBI taxonomy): Eukaryota > Viridiplantae > Streptophyta > Magnoliopsida > Malpighiales > Euphorbiaceae > Euphorbia > Euphorbia lathyris. The sequence continues at coordinate 44,083,686 of NC_088917.1, read as the reverse complement.
TAATTTTCATTTCATTTCTTGCTTAAAGTCTTAGCTTGGTTGTCCAACAAACTCTACATTTCGGTTGTTTAAATAATAGATAGTGAGTAAAAAGATTAATACTTATAATCACCATCCTCGTGGGAACGATACTCTACTTACACTTTATTACTTGATACACGACTAAGGTACACTTGCCTTCACATGCACGTATACGTAAAACGCGCATCAATCTCCCTGTTCAAAAACCGACTAAAGATCCTTCTTCTCTGAAGCTGAAGTTTTTCAGTAAGCAAACCCCTTCTTCTCAACAAGCTTCTCTTGAAAAGCAAGCCTCTGTTTCTTCATAAAAGGAACAAGCCGACTTGAATGTTTCCGGTAACTCTACAAGTCAAATCGAGCAAGTTCTCGTCAATGTTGCTGCTCCAAGCATTGTGCTGACTCAGAACATTCCTGCCCCCGTCAGCACTGAATCTATTAGGGTTACTACTTCACCAACCATAATTCCTGCCGATCAACCATCTCTTCCAGAACTCCAAGTGCAGACTGAAAACTCCATTTCAGTCACTGACCATGTCATAACTCTGACTCCTCCACAAACTGGTCATACTGAGGAAACTGGGCAACACGATGAAGGATCCCTAAGCTATCTGCATGCCACCGAGTCTGGTAGAAAACTCATCAACTCAGTGCAGTCATTAATTAAGAACATTCATCAATCTGCTGAACCTACTGCTGGGTCTAGTAACAATGCATCAACTCAGCTGTCCCAGGTCACTCAGCTCTTAAATGAGGTTAAAGGACTGAAGGATCTGCTAAGCGATATGATCTCAATTCAATCACACCAGCCCAAGCAAGACTCAATAACTAAGCTGGCTGAGCTCCAACTGACAACTGTTCAACATCTTAACACTCTTCAAGGCCAATTCCAGACCTTGTCAGCTGCGAATACTCAGTATGCAACTTCTGATGAAGTTAAGATGCTCTTTGCCCAGCTTCACACTGAGCAAATCAAGACCAACAATCAGCTGGCCTCCTACTCTCAATGCTCGGTGGAGCAAATTAGCGAAGCAGTTCCTCTGCTGAACTTGAATAAACAAGAGATGGACACTGACCAGATGAAGCAGAATGAGATTCTGGTCACTATCCAAAGGACCTTCACACATGTGCGTCATAATAATATCCAGCGCCAATACTATGACTCAGCTCTGCTGAAGACGTTTCATCAAGCGTTTGCTGCGCTGTCAGATACAATTACTTGGGTAGGTAAGTCTCAAGCCTACATCCTGAGCTTACTCAGCGCCGCTGAACTAGGTATACCTAAAGATGTCTTGGATGAAGGCATTATTGTTTTTGACGGCATCAATGAAAGTGCCGATAAACTTAAGGAGCTGTCCGGCGTACTGACCGCCGCAGTCTTAACCGACTCTTTTAGAATTCCTGCTCCTCCCGATGCTGACAAAACGGGGGAGAAAGAACAAGCTAGAACTCAGCAAGAGGCTCCTAGAAGCAGTCAGTCTAAGCAAAAGAAAAAGAAGTAGAAATAGGCTAGCTCAGTTTTTGTTTAACTTAGTCTGTAGTCCCTATGTTCTTTTATGCTCATCTTTTGCTATGTATGCTGACTACTTTACTTTAATACAATACTTGCATCTTTTATCCTAACTTGAGTTATTTCATACGATGCTGAGTATTATGTTATTATGTATCTTCAATTACATCAACTGTGTTTACTGTCTATAATACTTGTTGATTGTATCTTATGCTGATTAAATGTTTGACATTGTCTTGTATGTTTATAAAACACTGTCTCATAAGACCCATTGAACAAAATGATTACTCAGTGCACTCTGAATGTTAAACCTTCCGCTTCAATACTGAGTAAAATAGAATATGTTCCATGAGCTGACCTATATCTGAAAACTGACCTTAGACTCACTCAATTAAACCTAAACATGTTTAGAGTAAAACTAAGTCAGTAGCTCAACCCTGACGGGGGAGTTTGCTAAGTAATAATAGGTCAACTATCATGGGGGAGCTCAACACTGAGTTCCTCGCTGAATAGTTTTGCCAACATCAAAATGGGGGAGTTTGTTGAAACACCTTTCCACATGATTTTGATTTGACAAAATTATCTAAGTAAAATTAAATATATTCTAAACACACTAAGTTTAAATGCTTTGATTTATTTAACTAATGTGTTTGTTCAATGTTGAGTTAAATTGTTTATAAGACATAAAGACTAAAAGACTTAAAGCTCAATACGGAAGTCAAAGCCCAAGTCAAACAGATCAAGACAACTCGGCCCGCGTGTGCAAAACGTTGTCGTTATGATCAAAACGCAACTCAGCAAAAGAAGGATCTAGAAGACCTTCGTTGAACAACTTCGGAGTGAAGCTGCTGAGTTGAATCGACAAAGAGTACAAGACAGCAGCTGAGCAAGAACAACTTCCAGACAAAGTGTTTCCACTTTGGGTAAAGTTCAGAAGACACATGACGCTGTCTAGTTGACCTTACCATAAATGGAGAGACATTCTACCGAGCTGACTAAAAGCTGCTCAACACTGACTGAGGACAGAAGATACTCAAATCTGATTGGCCGAGAGCTCTAAGCAAAACTAAGTGACAATGACAGGAAGCCGTTTCCCTCCAACGGTTATTTCGAAATTCAAAATGACTGATGTCTCAGACGTCTCTATAAATAGTGCCCTTTAGTTGCTTCATTTTAACACAGAACATTACCAAGCCATTACGCTGACTAAAATTCTACTCAAAGTTCTGTGAGAAAAAGCAAAGCAAATACTTACACCAAATTCTATATCTTTCGTGTAAAAGTCTAGAGTGATTATCTAATCATCTAAGGTGTCTTAGCAATTGTTGTTTAGGACAAATCTTTATCATTTCTAGAGATTAGAAAGGAGAGGCTGAGTACTCGGTTATAGTACTCAGCGAGAGATTAGGAGTGAGTAGAGGTATAGAGGAAGGTACTCTTGTTATACTCAGCTTCTAAGTTGTAAATGGTTTGATGCTCTACCGTTAAAAAGCTCAGTAGAGAATTCGAAAGCTCGGAACGTGTTCCGGGGACAGGACGTAGGCTTAGAGGCCGAACCTGGATAAATCTGCTGAGTAACATCTTTCTAACCTTAAACTACTTAATATATATATTGCTTGCTTAAACAAAACTGACCAAGTAAAGAGCTCACGCTGAGTTGTGTGCATTGAGTATCTGAGTTCAGGAATAGACTCAAGTGCTATCTCTTAAGTCAAAGAAAGAAGCTGACTTAGTCACCAGTTGACTAAGCTAGTGTCTTAATTAACTCAGTGCGCTGTGTAATCCTTTTCAAAGAAAAAAAGAAGTCAGCCTTAACGTACTAAAATTTTAAATAGTTCTTATCCCCCCCCCCTTGGAACTAACTTGTTACGTTATAAGGGACCAACAATGTTGTTTCGTGCCTAATGCAAGAAAGAACCAACTTTAAGGACGTTTGAGGCTGTAGTAAATATTAGAATCTTAAGAACACGCGAAAGTTGACTTAAGTGAATCTAAAGCAGAGACCTTGTCCTCACCATATTTCATTCATGAATAAATAGACGAAAGTTGTACTGTCAGCAGCCTGTTCCTGCTGTAGCTTAGCCTGTTCCACCCTCTTATAGAGACAAACCATCAAACTACTTTAAAGTCTTAATGAATGATGGGGGAACTGCTTTCATCCTCATGTATCTCTCATTAAACATACAAAACCCGAAGTAGGAATACAAGAGGTTTGTATCAAGGGTTTTCTAAAAGATGAAATGTTGTTTCGTGCCTAATGCAAGAAAGAACCAACTTTAAGGACGCTTGAGGCTGTAGTAAATCTTAGAATCTTAAGAACACACGAAAGTTGACTTAAGTGAATCTAAAGCAGAGACCTTGACCTCACCATATTTCATTCATGAATAAATAGACGAAAGTTGTACTGTCAACAGCCTGTTCCTGTCGTAGCTTAGCCTGTTCCACCCTCTTATAGAGACAAACCATCATATTCTGATCAAACTAGTTTAAAGTCGTTCACTTTTAGCCAATTCTAATCAATCACACAAAACCATTTCCCAACCAAAGAAAGAAGTTGTGTTACTACGAACACCCTGTTTTATAAGGTTTTTCTGTTAAAATTATTCATCAATCCCTGAGGAGACAATACTTTACTTACTGAAATATTACTTGTATCTAGTGCACTTGCTAGAGTCTACGTTTAGGACAATAAGTTTTTGGCGCCGTTGCCGGGGATTGAAAGCAACAATTTTATCTGAAATTTCTATGAAACAAGGTGTTTTTGATCTATTGTTCAATAGTGCAGCCAAAGGCAGTCTTTCTTGTAGTCTATGTGCAGAGCTGGACCGTCGGACTTTCCGATCGATCTTGAGCTAGAAAGAACGTGTAGAAGGAATCAGGTGGGAGCTAGACGAGCTAGACAAAGAGAAAGGCAGAGACAAAGAAGAATGGCTGGTCGAGGACCAGATCAACAACCTCCTCCAGAAGGAGAAGGTGAAAACAACAACCCACCACCAATGAGAATAAGAGACTACTCAAGACCTACCACCGAAGGGCTCTCATCATGTATCGTGATGCCAAACGAGGGGAACAACATGTTCGAAGTAAAAGCGTCTATGATACAAATGCTACAAGCCGTTGTGCAGTTCAGCAGGTACCCTAATGAAGACCTAAATGTTCATGTGCAAGATTTTGTTACAATGTGTAACACCTTCAGAACGAACAGGGGAGTTGCTGATGAGGTGATAAGGTTGAAGTTGTTCCCTTTTTCTCTAAAAGACAAAGCAAAAAATTGGCTGAAGAATCTGCAGTCGGGATCCAAAACAACTTGGCATGACATAGCTAGTGCCTTTTTAATGAAGTATTTCCCACTGAGGCAAGCTATCAAATTGAGGAATGAGGTGTCTCGTTTTTTGCAAGAGGAGGACGAATCATTAGCTGAAGCTTGGGAACAGTATAAGAAGCTGTTAAGGAGGGTACCAAACCATGGCATCCCGATGTGGATGCAAGTGCAAAACTTTTACAATGGAGTCACCAACACGTATAAAATTCAGATTGACTCCATTGCAAACGGTAACCCAGAAGATCTTGAACCACGAGCCCTGTATGACCTCATAGAGAGAGTGGTGAGCACAAGTTATAACTGGAATTCAGTTAGGAGTGATGGCAAAAGGACTCCAGAATCAGAAACAGTCTCAAAGCTGACCACACAAGTGGAACAGCTTGCAAAGGAGATTAGCAAAATGAATGTATCATCCATTCATAGTGAACCACCGTTCTCTGATGAGTGTGGTTTCTGTGGAGGGCCCCACTTCATTATCAATTGTCCAGGGGTGAAACAAGGAAAGTCTAACCAAGAACAATGTGACTATATTGCTCACAATCAAAGAAATCCACCCAACCCCTATTCAAACACATATAATCCTGCCACCAGGAATCATCCGAACTTTGGGTGGACTCAGTAGCAAAGTCACCAGGAGCAACCAATATATCAGCAGCAGCAAGGAGGACAATACCAAAGGCAGCCTCAGCAACCCTACAAACAGCCTGTTCAGGCTAAGAAGGAGATTGAACCAGATCTAAAGACCATGATGATGCAGTTTATGAAGCAGACACATGCGTCCATTAAAAATTTGGAAACCCAAGTGCACCAAATGGCATCGTCGTCTTCATCAAAAGGGAATTGGCTTATTCCAAGCAATACTGAACCCAACCCAAAAGGAGATGTCATGGCCATCACACTAAGGTCAGGTAAGGAAACCTCTAACCCTATGATAACTAACAAAAGTGCTGATACTGCAGGTACCTCTAAGAGAGCTGAAAATATGGATGAACAGACTGTTCAAGAAGATAGCAGGCCAGTTGCTACAGAACGAGAATTTGATCTGATGCAAGAGGAACCAGGGAAGAAGTACTATCCACCTCCTCCCTATGTACCACATATACCCTATCCAGCCAAACTGATGAACAAAAGGCTAGAAGAACAAAATTCCAAAGTGTTGGACACATTGAGAAAGTTGCATATCAATATTCCGTTTGTGGAAGCTCTTGCTCAAATGCCAACCTATGCAAAATTCTTGAAGGACATTCTATCAAACAAGAAGAAATTGGAGAACATCTCCATGATCCAATTGAATAAAGACTGTTCTTCCATACTGCAGAACAAGCAGTAGCTTCCCAAAATGCTAAAGGACCCAGGAAGTTTTTCAATTCCTTGTTCTATTGGCAATTTGAGTATTGAGAATGCATTGTGTGACCTAGGAGCTAGTATCAATCTTATGTCATACTCTGTTTATGCCAAGTTAGGGCTAAGAGAACCCCAACCCACTAGGTTGTCAATTCAATTGGCTGATAGATCTGTATGCTACCCTAAGGGGATTGTGGAAGATGTGCCAGTTAAGGTAGGAAAGTTCATATTGCCTGTAGATTTCATTATCATGGATATTGATGAAGACTTGCATGTTCCCATCATTTTGGGTAGACCATTTTTAGCTACTGGTAGAGCTTTAATAGATGTGGGAGAAGGGCAATTATTTTTTAGAATAAATGGTGAGGAGATAATTTTCAAAATGAATGAGGCCATGAGGTGTGCTAACACCAATGATGATACCTGTTATTTCTTGGATGAGTTCCACACTTTATCTGTTTCGCAGGAACAGGATCAAGACACATTGGAGGCACTGTTGGGAGAAGAGGTAAACATCTATGAAGGAATAGGTTGTTCCATTGAAATAGAGACTTCACCACTTCCCCCAGACACCACTGAACCCTCACATAAAGAACCACCAGATATACCCATTGTCCAGATATCTAAGCCAGAGCTGAAAGCACTACCATCCCACCTTGAGTATGCCTTCCTTGAACCACCATATGGTAGCCCAGTGATTATTTCTTCTAAGCTAACCCATGACCAAAAAGCCCAATTGCTGGAAGTTTTAAGACAAAACAAAGATGATATTTCCTGGAAGATGGACGATATCAAAGGCTAAACCCACACATGAAGGAAGTAGTGAGGAAAGAGGTAATTAAGTTGTTGGATGCCGACATTATCTATCCTATCTCGGACAGTATATGGATGAGTCCGGCGCACGTTGTTCCGAAGAAGGGAGGGACTACGGTTGTTCTAAACGAGAAAAATGAATTGGTACCTACAAGAACTATCACGAGATGGAGGGTATGTATTGATTACCGTAAGCTGAACGAGGCCACGAGGAAAGACCATTTTCCTCTACCATTCATAGATCAGATGCTCGAGAGGTTAGCAGGATATGCATTCTATTGCTTCCTGGACGATTATTCAGGATACAACCAAATCCCAATTCATTCAGAAGATCAAGAGAAAATAACCTTTACATGCCCATATGGAACATATGCTTATCGGAGAATGTCGTTCGGTTTGTGCAATGCTTCGGCCACCTTCTAGAGATGCATGATGTCAATTTTCCATGACATGGTGGAAAGAATAATTGAGATATTCATGGATGACTTCTCAGTCTATCGTAACTCATTTGGAGACTGTTTGAAGAATCTAGAGGCTATTCTGGTTCGCTGCAAAGAAACTAACCTTATGTTGAACTCGGAAAAGTGAAGGAAAATAGGCAAATGTTTGGCAGCGGAAATATAAAAATTTTAACCTATTTCCTTAAACCAAGATCCGTTAATCGTTATTTCATATAAAGAGGGATAGAACGAAATACCTTTATTGACGATCTATCTACAGTTGCAAATGAAGTGCCCACAACTCTTAATCCCGGGTTTCACAAACACAATCAAAACAAACAATCAAACAAGTAAACGATTACAATACAACCAATGAATAGCAATCAAAGTAGATTGCCTCTAACAAATCAGCACAAGATTAAGGAGAAAGAGGAAGAGATAAAATCAATCGAATGGAAGCAAGTGGTGCGATTCCATCCTCTACTATAGGGGGTCGAAATTATCACTCTTCGGGATGACTAGGGTTGGCCGAAATTTACAATGGAGGGGGGTATAAATAACCTCTTGTATTTAAACCGTAGTTAGATAGAATTAGGTTACTTATTAAGAGTTATATTTGGAATAATACTTTTATTATTATTATCTATAATTATATCTAAATATAAAGATAATATTAACTTATTTAATAGGATAATAATTAGAAGCAATTTAATAACAATAAACCTTCTAACTTAATTATCCTATAATTAATTTAATCCACAATTATAATCTAATTACAATTGTCAAAATTAAATTAATTCCCACATGTGTCTAAACACATGAAATTTCGCCCCCCCCCCCCCCCTCCCCCCACCATATGGGCCTTAGTGGACTAAGTTGGGCTTCCATCCATTAATTAGTATTCATTCCTCCTTTTGGTTCCAAGTCTTATGTGTGACCCATTAGGTTCTTATTACTTAGTCGTATACAACCATTAAATTAATTTCCCAAAATTACATTTAATCTTTGTATAACGGAATGAGTGCGAGGACTGTGATTAGCAGAACCGTAAACATTCCCCCAAAGCTATAAGAAGACAGGTTGATTCCGTCATTGACCTTTCCGTATTAGTTACAGTATAATTCGATCCTTTATCAACTACATCCTTGAACAGAATCTTACGACTATGGATTATGTCAAGTCACATATAGTGAGACTTTCATTTTACTTCTATAGGCCGTGTTGACTCCGAATACATAGGTTAAGTGAAATCTCTATTTCAAGTCTTAAGCTATCACCTTGCAAGGATTTAGAGTTAAGTCTTCCACAAGCGATCCTTGGATATATCTCCTATTTATCAGGAGTGACAAATGCTCAATCCAATGTTAAGTATTCTGCATTTACTTCCTGTGATACCCAACGCCTGCCCGCACACACCTCAGAGTTATCTCTGTTATGGATCATGTTTGAACAGAGTCAAAGTATCACATTCCAGAATCCAGAATCACTAATTAACATTCCTTTGAGTCTGGGGATTACTTATACCTATTAATACCAATGTGATAAATAGGTGACATAGGATAAATCCATACATCCTGTTATCTCAAGTCGGGTCCCCAATCCTAATGAAATCCTAATGAAATCCTTCACTGGAGCCATATAACTGTCCAGATATCTGCATATTTGAAGCTTGTGAGATCAGCTCTCGGTCTCGACAGAAAACATTGTTACATGCAAGTCTCTACAGTATTATGTCAATCCCTATTCAAACAATATTACTTGACTTGGGGTGGTTTTAAGTTTATTAGTTTGTTATAATGTTTTGTCTCACTTCATGCTTGTATGAACACTTTATAAGCACTTTAAATAAACTTAGGGATTTCCTTTTATTAGACTTATTTAGTTCTTAAAAGTAATTGTCTTTATATAGTTTGGAAAACCATATCTTATTAAAACAAATGATATAAAGAACAATTCATTTACAACTGGTTTATATCCTAGAACAATTGACTATAGGACACTAAACCCCAACATACTCCCACTTGGACTAAAGCCAATCGTTTCTAAAAACATTCCCATAAGCGTTCGCATGACCATCATGAACCTCTTGGGGTAAGGCATTCTTTAAATGGATCTATAAGATTGTCCCTTTATGGGTACTCTTTTAATTCTCACATCTACTCTTGTTGTTAAATCTCGGTAGAGATAGTAACGACTGAGGTAGTGTTTGGACATATTATGAGACTGCGGGTCCTTGGTAAGAGCAACATCTCTATTGTTAATCTCATTAACAATGTCAGGTACCACACCTAGTTCATTAATGAACTTCCTTTCCAAACTTCCTTTCAACTGCTTCCAAAGCTGCTATATACTCTGATTTGATCTTTGGCTCAGCTACGGTTTCCTTCTTGGAAGTATTCCAGCTAACTGTACCTCTTTCATAATAAACTTGTATTCTGTGAAATCATCTTTATCTGTTTGATGCCTTATATCTGAAAGTCTCCAACTTTCAATTTATCATCTCCATATACTTGGAACATGTCCATAGTTTATCTTAAGTACTTAAGATTGTTCTTGACAACAATCCAGTGACCATCACTCGGATTGACCTATAATCGACTTTGTCATGCTTAAAGCAACAATGATGTTAGATCTAGTGCAAAACGCTTTGAGCACTTTGTCAACGCATTTAGACTGGGAGGGGTCAAGCAGTTTTCTCAATCTATCTCCATAGATCTTAATCCTTAAGATGTAAGCTGCTTCTCCTAAGTCTATTATGGAGAATTTTATCCGATAACCAAAATTTTCACCGATTGCAGCGTAGCTATGTCGTTCCCTTTAGTAGAATATCATCGAAATATAATACTAAGTAAATGACCAAGCTCCCACTAGTTTACATGTAAAGGCTCATACGAGCTCCCACTAGCTTACATGTATAGGTTTACAAGAGCCTCCTCATAAGTTGTAGGTTCATCGTCTAATATGTGAACTTCTTCATTGTCTCCCACTATTTTTCCAAATTAATAGCCCTCAATATTAATTCGAAGAATTTTACAAACTCTTTAGTGAGCTAGGATCCTATCTAGTGAAGTTTCGCCTTGAGTAACTCAACAAGCTAGCCCCATTCGATAGGTAGATTCGTGTAATCAATCACATCAACAATATGATTCCTAGGTTATTGGGTTACTAACCACATTAGTAACTAATACATCTTGTTATTAATCCCAACCATATTGCCTACTAGCTTTGAATAACATGAGTGACTCATCCAATTATTCTAGGCTAGTTTAAGTCATAACCTTATATTCATGAAAACGATTTTCAATAATTCAGGTGTTACCATAAGACCCCGAGCTTGAGTGACTCAACAACCCAAAGGCCCCCAGTACTGCCGGCTGAATTATAATATTAGGGAGGCAACTATTTTATAACTTGCTTTTTAATTAGTGAGGGATTTTTATTTTAAGTCTCATAATCTAAGCCAGTCTTGATTTGCTTTAGCATGCATCAGACACATACAATTTACATTGATAGTTATGGACACATCATCTAAATTATTCCGTTGAGCCAGAAACGGAATAAATGTCACCCTAGGGTAAATACTAACTATTACATATTTATCCTTCAGGTCCTCCGTCTTTTCCTTAGCGCATTGATTTACAACAATATTTAATTTCTATACTACTTTGGAATACTTCAACTAATTTGAAGGGATTTAGGTGAGAAGAGAAATACAATAGAGAGTAGATAAGGCGGGACATGCAGACCATATTTTCTAAAAATACCAAAAGACTAAATAACTATTATAGAGAGTCTAAATATGTCCATAACTCCAAACATACAAAGACTCAATTAAATAAATTTAATTGGTTGATTACATAAACCATTTATGTAATATTTAAGTTAATCAAATTAAACCTTTAAATTAATTATACTTTCAATTTAGTCCTTTAATTAACTTTACTATCAAATTAACCTTTGATTAATTTTGTATCCTTTATATTTTATTCTAATTCAAATATATCAAATATAAACTTAATTAGACACTCAAAATATAACTATACAAAATATTAATTATTTGTGTTCAATTATTTTACCAAAATTATTTAACGTGTTTAATTCAACCGTATCACATACAAATAATTAAACATCAAATAGCTTTGTAAAATCAATTCCAAAACACAAAACTTTTAAGACGATAGATTAAAAATTATTGTGTTTAATCATTTTAGCAAAACTGTTTAACGTGATTAACTAATACATCAAACATGATTATTAAGCACAAAAACCGGTTTGCAAAATCAAATTAAAACATACATAATTGCTATATCATTTTATTAATTATAATAATTATGTATTAATAAACTTATATGGGCCGATTCGTTGTTCCAAACTTTTAATTTTGTATCAATAAAATAGTTCGTCTAATTAACCGTATCAAAATATCTTAATTAGACAACTTAATTCAATCTATACAATTTTAAAATAGACAACAATTAAATCATGTGGATCAATTAATTCTATATATATAAATTTTAGTTTTCTGAAAAACCAAATATTTTGAAAAACCAAAAACTCAAAATAAAACGTGAAGGGACGAAAACCGGGTTCGTCCCCGTCGCGGATCGCATCCGCGACGAAGGGCAGCATTGCTGCCAAAAGTGGCAGCAATGCTACCGCATACATAGTATGCGAAATCGGCAGCAGCTCATAAAGAGCTGCTGCCTTCGATGTTGGCAGCAACTTTGAGCTGCTGCCAACATCTATATATTATTTATTTTATTTATTTTTTTATAAAATTATTTTATAAAACTTATATATATATATATATATATATAACCTTTTCAATATATATCAACAATTAGTTGATTCTGACCGTTTCGTTTTAAATCGTTTTAACAAAATCAAAATTTTCAAAGATTAATCAAATTAATTCTTTTAACGATTCAAACGGTTAAACCCTTAATCCACAAAACACATATATCACATATATAAACCTTGTTTTAATCAACCGTTTAATTCTACAAACCCCTTTGTTAATTAACCGAATCACAAAACATCTTAATCTCGTGTTAACCGTTTATCAAATAATTAACATTACATTTATCTTTAGATTAATTAACCAAATCAAATTTATTAATTAACCTAACAATAAATATATTCAATCTGATTGAGAACCTTTTTATTTACATATATGAAATAACAGATTTAACGCAGGCTCTGATACCACTGAAGGAAAATAGGCAAACGTTTGACAGCGGAAATATAAAAATTTTAACCTATTTCCTTAAACCCAGATCCGTTAATCGTTATTTCATATAAAGAGGGATAAAACGAAATACCTTTATTGACGATCTATCTACTGCAAACGAAGTGCCCACAACTCTTAATCCCGGGTTTCACGAACACAATCAAAACAAACAATCAAACTGAAGGAAAATAGGCAAACGTTTGGCAGCGGAAATATAAAATTTTTAACCTATTTCCTTTAAACCAAGATCTGTTAATCGTTATTTCATATAAAGAGGGATAGAAGGAAATACCTTTTGATGAACTATCTACCGTTGCAAGCGAAGTGCCCTCAACTCTTGATCCGAGTTCACGAGCACAAAACAACACAAATCAAACGATATTAGAACTCAACCAAGTAATAGTAATCAAGATAGATTGCCTCTAATTAATCAACACAAGATCAAGGATGAGAGAAAAAGATGAAATCAATAGAATGGAAGCGAGCGGAGCAATTTCTTCCTCTACAATGGACTGGTCGAAATTCTCTCTCTATTAGGGATTAACCAAGTACACCTATAAAGGGGATATATATAGCCTCTTGTATCTAAACTTTAATTAGATAGAATTAGGTTACTTCTTTTGAGTTTTATTCTAAAATAAAACTTCATAAATATTGTCTATGGTTTTTAGATAACTTCTTTAGAGTTTTATTCTAAAATAAAAACTTCATAAATAGTATCTATAGTTTTAGATAACTTTTTTATAGTTTTATTCTAAAATAAAAACTTCATAAATATTATCTAAAGTTATATCTAAATATAAAGATAATATTAGGTTGTTTGGTAGAATAATATTTAGAAGCAATTTAATCACTTTAAATCTTCTAACTTAATTATTCCATAATTAATTTATCCACAATTATAATCTAATAATAATTGACTAAAATAAATTAATTCTCACATGTATAAATATAATACATGTATTTCCCCTTTTTATTATTTGGGCCTTTATATTGGGCTTCCATCTATTAATTAACATCCATTCCTCTTTTGGTTCCAAGTCTTATGTGTGACCCATTAGGTTCTTATTGCTTCTAGCCGTATACAACTATTAAATTAATTTTCTCAGAATTATATTTAATCTTTGTATAACGGAATGAGTGTGCGAACTGTGATTGGAAGATCCGAAACATTCCCCCAGAGCTATAAGAAGACAGGTTGATTCCGTCGTTGACCTTTCCGTATTAGTTACAGTATAATTCGATCCTTTGTCAACTACATCCTTGAACAGAATCTTATGACTATGGGCAATGTCAAGTCATATATAGCGAGACGTTCGTTTTACTTATACAGGCTGAGTTAACTCCAATTAGATAGGTTAAGTGAAATCTGCATTTCAAGTCTTAAGCTATCACCTTGCAAGGATTTAGAGTTAAGTCTTCCACAAGCGATCATTGGACGTATTGTTGGGGTTTAGTGTCCTATAGACAATTGTTCTAGGATACAAACTTAATGTAAATGAATTGTTCTTTATATCATTTGTTTAATGAGATATATGTTTTATAACTATATAAAGGCAATCCCTTTTAAGCACTAAATAAAGTCTAATAAAAGGAAATCCGTAAGTTTATTTAAAGTGATTATAAAGTGTTCATACAAGCATGAAGTGAGACAAAACTTTATAGTAAACTGATAAACTTAAAACCACCCCAAGTCAAGTGATATGTTTGGGATTGACATATCACTGTTGAGACTTGTATGTAATAATGTCTTCTGTCCGACAGAAAGCTGATCTCACAAGCTTCATATATACAGATATCTGGACAGTTGCATAGATCCGATGAAACGTTGTTCATTAGGATTGGGGATCCGATTTGAGATAACAGGATGGGTAGATTCATCCTTGTCACCTGTTCATCTCATTGGTATTAATAGGTATAACTAATCCTCAGACTCAAAGGAATATTAATTGGTATTCTGGATTACGGAATGGTGATGCTTTGACTCTGGTGTAACACGATCCTTAACAGAGATGACTTTGGGGTGTGAACAGTAGACGTTGGGTATCACATGAAGTAATTGCGGAGTCGTTATATATTGGATTGAGCATTTATCACTCCCGATAAATGGGAGATACATCCATGGATCGCTTGTGGAAGACTCGACTCTAAATCCTTGCAAGGTGATAGCTTAAGAGTAAGAAATACAGATTTCACTTAACCTATCTTTTTGAGTTGACTCAGCCTGTACAAGTAAAACGAACGTCTCGCTATATTGACTTGACATCACCCATAGTCATAAGATTCAGTTCAAAGATGTAGTTGATAAAAGATCGAATTATACTGTAACTAATACGGAAAGGTTAACGACAGAATCAACCTGTCTTCTTATAGCTCTGGGGGAATGATTACGGACTTGCTAATCACATACTCTGTACATCATTCCGTTATGCAAAGATTAAATATAATTCTTTGAAAATTAATTTAATAACGTTGCATACGGCTAGAAGCAATAAGAACCTAATGGATCACACATAAGACTTGGAACCTAAAAGAGAGATAGATGTTAATTAATTGATAGAAGCCCAATTGAGCCCAATAAGGCCTATGGACATAAGGGGGTCGAAATTCATGTAGTAATATACATGAATAATTAATTTGATTTTGTTAATCCTAATTAGATTAGGAATATGAATTAAATTAATTAAGAGATAATTAAGTTAGGAGTTTTAATTAGATTAATATACTCCTATTATTATCCAATAAGGTTATTATTATTATCCTTAATATATTAGATATATAGTGAGATAATAATTAGGAATTATATTCCGAATGAAATTTCTATTCAGTAACCTAATTCTATCTAACTAGGGATTAGATACAAGAGATTATAAATACCCATTCCCTTGAGATTTTCGCAATCCAAGCAAGCCATACCCTACTTGTGATTTTCGAAATTCACCTAGTCCAAGAGAGAGAAAATTCGACACCACTAGTTCGAGGATGAGATTTCTCTACGGCTTCGTTTGATCAATTAATTTTCATCTATTTCTTTTATCCTTGATCTTGTGTTGATTAGTTAGAGGCAATCTACTTTGGTTGCTATTCAACGGTTGATACTAAATTAATCTTCCCGTGCTTTATTTCGTGTTTGGGAACTCGAAGAAGAAAAACAAACAAAAGGGAGAAATTCGTTTTACTACTCCTACATCAGGTCAGTTCACGATTTCGCGGATTCCCGGAGATTGAACCGTCGGATCGTCGCGATTTTTGGACAGGAGCTTCTAGACATATTCTTCCACGTTTCCACCGAAGGGATTATCGTTCGGAGGTCTGGAAGATCTGTTTTGGATAGGGACAGATTGGTAGACAGTTTCTATCTCTTTTGAAGTTGTGGGCACTTCGTTTGCAACAGTAGATAGAACTTCTAAAAGGTATTTCTTCTTATCCTTCTTTATATGAAATAACGGTTAACGGATCTTGTGGTTAAATGGAAATAGGTTAAAAAATTTATATTTCCGCTGCTATACCTTAGCCTAATTTCCAACACGTATCTCTCATTTATCAAGAGTGACAAATGCTCAATCCAATGTATAACTATCCTGCAATTACTTTATGTGATACCCAACGTCTGCCGTACACACCCCAGAGTCATCCATGTTATGGATCGTGTTACAACAGGATCAAAGCATCACATTCCATAATCCAGAATCACTAATTAACATTCCTTTGAGTCTTAGGATTACTTATAGCTATTAATACCAATGGGATGAACAGGTGACAAGGATAAATCTACCCATCCTGTTATCTCAAGTCGGGTCCCCAATCCTAATGAACCCCTTTCATTGGATCCATGTAACTGTCCAGATATCTGCATATCTGAAGCTTGTGAGATCAGCTCTCTGTCTCGACAGAAAACATTGTTACATGCAAGTCTCAACAGTGTTATGTAAATCCCTATTCAAAACATATCACTTGACTTGGGGTGGTTTTAAGTTTATTAGTTTATTATAATGTTTCGTCTCACTTCATGCTTGTATGAACACTTTATAATCAGTTTAAATAAACTTAGGGATTTCCTTTTATTACACTTATTTAGTTCTTTAAAAGAGGCTGCCTTTATACGGTTATGAAACCATATCTTATTAAAACAAATGACATAAAAAACAATTCATTTACATTAGGTTTATATCCTGGAACAATTGTCTATAGGACACTAAACCCCAACACAAACAAGTAAATAATTAGAATAAAACCAATGAATAGCAATCAAAGTAGATTGCCTCTAACAAATCAACTTTGTTTGTTTCAGTTCCACAAAGGGAATGATATACCCATGATTCGCTCTGTGGCTGTTTGGTTCAAATGAGGTAATAAACTAGATTTGTGTTCTTAACAATAATTTTTATACATACATGTGTCTATATTAATAAATTAATCGCATGTAAATATAAGAATGAAACTCAATTTATTCAACCATTAAAATCAAAAGACGATGAAACTGTAGAAACTAAAATAAAATAAATCAAAGAAAATGCATAAATATTATGTTTTAAAAAGAAAATAATTATTTTAAGATAATTAAAAATAAATACCAAACTTAATAATATGATAAATTTTTTCTTTTATTAATATATTGCGGGTTTGTCAGTTCTTGGGCCATGGGTGCTCACTTCGTCCAAGTTCTGTCTCGTCCAAATTTCTATCAAAAAAATGATAAAAAAAAATATTTGTCAAAATTATTTTTCAGGATAAAAAATAAAAACAAATAAGTATAAAGATCAAAAGTGAGATTAGTCTAGGGATAAAAAAATATAAATAAATAAATATATGAATCAAAATAAAAATCAAAAAGTAAAAATTAGTCAAAAATACTTTTTGAGAATAAATAAATAATATATAAGTATAAGGATCAAAAGTGAAATTAATCCAAAGATTAAAAAAGTAAAAATAAATAAATAAATGGACCAAAATAAAAATTAAAAACAAAATAAAGACTAAAATGTAATTTTATAAGGAGAGTAGATGTTTAAATTAGTAAAAGATGGGAGAAAAGGAATGAAAAACCTTAGAAGGGTTAGGGGAATGAGATTAGAGGAGTAAACCCAAAACTAAAAGAGGGTAAATGGAATGATTGAATTGATAAAACAAACACCAATAAAAGGAATGAAACCTCTTCATTCCCTTACTCTTTCCTGAAACCCCCAAAACAAACAGCCCCTTATTATTATTATCTATAATTATATCTAAATATAAAGATAATATTAACTTATTTAATAGGATAATAATTAGAATCAATTTAATTGCAATAAACCTTCTAACTTTTTTTTTTGAAGGTAAATATCATTAATGAGCCACAGAATGGCAAAAGTCCAGTACAGAATCAGAAATAAAAACCGGGAAAACATCAAAGAGGTTAAGACTAGCATATAGATTAGCCGCCTGAGCCAATGCATGGGCAAAGCTATTAGCTTGTCTTCTAATAAAGCGGACGGTAGAACCGCTGTTCAGAACTAAGGCAGAATGACATTGTTTGATAAGGTCCCCAAACTCGGAAAGATCTTCTTTTTTGGAATAAATGGCATTGACGGATTCCAACGAGTCCGACTCGAAAATCACATTATTAATCCCCAATTCACAGGCCCATTTAATCGCAGAGAGCAAGGCCCAAGCTTCTCCTTCTCTAACAGCCATCACCCCCTCGACCCTTGCCGTCCTAGCTCGCAGGAAGACCCCCTCCCCGTTCTGGATGACCGCACCACAACCCGTCACACCGAGCATAGAAAAGAAGCTAGCGTCGGTGCAGCAGGAAAGGAAGCCCAGCGGCGGACGGTGCCACTTCTTCTCACAGTCCGATAAGGTACGCAAATCTCCTCTTATATTTCTGAGATTTCCGGTAATCTTCCACTCCTCCAAAATCCTTTTGCTCTCTTGCACAATCGACAAGGGTGTTTTATTTAGCTGCTTCCAAAACCTCTCATTCCGGGCACGCCACCAACTCCACAGAATCATCATAAACAGTTCAACCTGACATTGCTCATTTAATCTGCACATTTTAAAAAAGAGCTCAGCAAAATTGTTCACTTCATCCTCAATTCTGTAAATCCTTTCCGCCAGCCCCGCCTCCTGCCAAACTTCCTTCATTTTCGAACAGAGAATGAACAAATGTCATACATCTTCCATGTCTGAATTACACATAACACAGCAGGTCTCCAAATCAACTCCTCTTTGTCTTAGTCGGTACCGAGTCGGAACGGAATTTCTCAATAAACGCCAGCAAAAAAACTTACCTTATACGGAATTTTCGCATCCCAGACAGCTCCCCAATTTCCTTCCTCCCTTAGTTCATTATTATCAGTAAGGATTTCAGTAGCCAAACGATACGCACTTCTAACCGAATAGCATCCGTTCCTGGTATCGTTCCATATGAGTTGATCCTGACCTCCCCCTGTTCTTACTCCCGATCTACAAATAGCAGCAATGTCCGACTCTGAGAAGATTTCCTGAAGTAATTCAACATCCCAGTCCACCGAGTTTGGAATGAACAAATCACAAACTTTTAAGTTCTCAAGGCCTCAACCACAAGTGTTGTGATTTTTTGAACAATTGAATCGCGGATCCAAGGGTCTTTCCAGACGTTAATTGACTTTCCGTCTCCAATTTTCCACCTCACTCCTTTGTTTAGCAATAACTGGGAACCCCAAATGCTACGCCAAATATAACTAGGTGAGTGTCCCAGTTTTGAGCTTAAAAAATCCCCATCAGGATAGTATTTAGCTTTGAAGATCTTACTGGCCAGCGAATCAGGAGATGACTGTAATCTCCATCCTTGTTTTCCCAGCATTGCTAAATTAAAGGCCGTGAAATCCCTAAAGCCCATGCCCCCTCCTTCCTTCTGAACACATAACTTGTTTCATGATAACCAGTTAATTCCTCTCGAACCATCTCTTTTATTACCCCACCAGAACGAATTGAGCATCCTCTGTAGCTCCTCAGCAGTAGAAATGGGTAACATAAAGACGCTCATATAATAGATGGGCAAAGCTTGCCAGCAGCTCTTATTAGAACAGCTCTACCCGCGTTTGACAATGGCTTGGATCTCAAGGACTGAAGTTTTCTCCACAATCTATCTTTTAAATGAGCAAAGATAGCCTTCTTCTTGCTTCCCACCAGTGACGGCAACCCCAGATAGCGCCCAGTATTAATTGGTAGGAACACTCCGAGAATATTAGAAAGGCCATCAGCAAGCATAATATCAACATTTTTACTGCAAAGGATCCCAGACTTAGAGAAGTTTACAGCCTGGCCGGACGCCCGTTCATACACTTCTAAAATTCTCTTCATTTCTCTACACTCCCCAATGCTTGCTTGGAAGAATAAAAAAGCGTCATCGGCGAATAGGAGGTGAGAAATCGGAGGAGCTCTTCTGCTTACCCTTACTCCATGAAGGCGACCTCTCGCCTCCGCCTCCGCCTCCTTAATAAGCGCAGACAAACCCTCGACACATAGGAGAAAAGGGTAAGGGGAAAGTGGATCAACCTGCCTCAAGCCACGCTGTGGTATAAAAGGGCCAACCAGTTTGTCATTTACCTTAATCGAGTATCTCACAGACTTCACACACATCATAATAAACTTGATCTAAGTCTCTGCAAAACCCAATTTTCTTAGCATAGCTTCCAGGTAATCCCAATTTACTCTATCATACGCCTTACTGATATCAATTTTGAGCGCAACTTCCCCTTTCTTACGATACGAATTCTTTCTCATACTATGAATAACCTCAAATGCAATTAACACGTTATCATGAATGGATCTGCCTTTGATGAAAGCCGATTGATTCTCTGATACTAAATTGGGTAGAATATTCATCAAACGATTGGCAAGGACCTTTGATATAATTTTGTAGACAACGTTGCATAACGCAATTGGTCTAAGATCTTTCATTGATGCAGGTTGTTCACATTTAGGAATTAGCGCAATAATTGAATCATTAATACCCATAGGGAAAGAACCTTTTTCAAGCCAGAGTTGAGCCGCTCGAAGAATTTCAGCTCCTAGCATAGGCCAGAAGCGTTGAAAGAAGCTAGGACCAAAACCGTCAGGGCCCGGAGATTTATCCGGATGCATATCAAACAAGGCAGCACAGAATTCCTCAAGCGTAAAAGGAGCTAACAGAACTTCATTATCGCTTACAGACACTTTAGGCACAATTAGATCAGTTACCCCCTTTATCTCATTTCCATCTGATGCAAACAGATTAAGAAAATAGTCTTTCGCCGTATTACTGATTTCATCGGAGTTAATAGCCCAAGTTCCATCCTCGCGCTGCAGTTTACTTATTTTGTTCCTCTTTCTTCTCCCGTTAGCCACTGCATGGAATAGTTTGGTGTTCGAATCTCCATCCTTAAGCCATTGAACTTTGGCTCTTTGCTTCCAATGATCCTCAGCTTTAAGTAAGCCATCAATCAATTTACGTCTGACCAGTTCAAACTCCGCTAATTCCCCTTAGGAACTTGCTGCTCGTAGCTGCTCCAACCTAATCGAACAAGATTTTATCTCCTCCCTTTCTATTCTAATCAGTTCCTTACCCCAAACCTCCAATGTGTGAGCGATCTTTGTTATAATCCACAATTATAATCTAATTACAACTGTCAAAATTAAATTAATTCTCACATGTCTAACACATGCCCCCCCCCCCCCCCCTCACCATATGGGCCTTAGTGGACTAAGTTGGGCTTCCATCCATTAATTAGTATGGTCAATTACATGAATATCATAATTAATTACAAAATTACAACCAAGTCATATCATCAAACTTAATTCTTAATATGTCATTATCCTCAATATATTATGATTTTACATCATAGTTTAAAAAATCTAGACTCCAATTCATAAATCATAAATCCTAGAAAATATACTCTAGACTTCTAATTTATAAATTCAAATCCTTAAAATATATTAAAAGTACTGATTTTACTAGTTTGGCATAATCCAAAATTATGACTTGATATAGTTGTAAATAGTTTGTAAAAGATGGATTTCTGTATAATTTTCCCTAATTAGTATCAATTCCTCCTTTTGGTTCCAAGTCTTATGTGTGACCCATTAGGTTCTTATTACTACTAGCTGTATACAACCATTAAATTAATTTCCCAAAATTACATTTAATCTTTGTATAACGGAATGAGTGCGAGGACTGTGATTAACAGAACCGTAAACATTCCCCAGAGCTATAAGAAGACAGGTTGATTCCGTCGTTGACCTTTCCATATTAGTTACAGTATAATTCGATCATTTATCAACTACATCCTTGAACAGAATCTTATGACTATGGATTATGTCAAGTCACATATAGCGAAACGTTCGTTTTACTTGTACAGGCCGAGTTGACTCTGAATAGATAGGTTAAGTGAAATATCTATTTCAAGTCTTAAGCTATCACCTTGCAAGGATTTAGAATCAAGTTTTCCACAAGCGATCCTTGGATATATCTCATATTTATCAGGAGTGACAAATGCTCAATCCAATGTTAACTATTCTGCAATTGCTTCCTGTGATACCCAACGTTTGCCCGCACACACCTCAGAGTCATCTTTGTTATGGATCGTGTTTAAACAGAGTCAAAGTATCACATTCCATAATCCAGAATCACTAATTAACATTCCTTTGAGTCTGAGGATTACTTATACCTATTAATACCAATGTGATGAACATGTGACATATGATAAATCCATCCATCCTGTTATCTTAAGTCGGGTCCCCAATCCTAATGAACTCCTTCACTGGGTCCATGTAACTGTCCAGATATCTGCATATCTGAAGCTTGTGAGATCAGCTCTCTGTCTCGATAGAAAACATTGTTACATGCAAGTCTCTACAGTATTATGTCAATCCCTATTCAAACGATATTACTTGACTTGAGGTGGTTTTAAGTTTATTAGTTTATTATAATGTTTTGTCTCACTTCATGCTTGTATGAACATTTTATAATCACTTTAAATAAACTTAGGGATTTCCTTTTATTAGACTTATTTAGTTCTTAAAAGTAATTGCCTTTATATAGTTTGGAAAACCATATCTTATTAAAACAAATGATATAAAGAACAATTCATTTACAACTGGTTTATATCCTAGAGCAATTGACTATATGACACTAAAACCCCAACAAAAAGTGCCACTTTATGGTCACTGGAGGAATTGTGCTTGGCCACCAAATTTGAGAAAAAGGCATGGAGGTTGATAAAGCAAAAGTTGAAGTAATTGAGAAACTGGTTGTTCCCACCTTTGTGAAGGATGTGAGAAGCTTCCTGGGCCATGCTGGGTTCTACAGGAGATTCATCAAGGAATTCTCTAAGATTATCTTGCCCTTATCTGCATTGCTGCACAAAGACGTGGAGTTCAAATTTGGAACAGACTGTGTGAAGGCCTTCGAGCTCTTAAAGGGGAAATTGATCAACTCACCAATACTTGCCGCACCTAATTGGGAGCAACCTTTTAAGATGATATGCAACGCCAATGATACTTATGTGGGAGCTATTCTCGGCCAAAGGATAGAGAAAAAGTTCCAGCCAATTTACTATGCGAGCAAAACTCTAAATGAAGCACAACAAAACTATACCACAACTGAAAAGGAACTTTTGGCGGTTGTGTATGCCTTTGATAAATTCATGTCATACCTGGTTCTATCCAAGGTAGTGGTTTACACTGATCATGCGGCCTTGAGGTACCTGTTCGCTAAAAAGGATGCAAAGCCAAGACTAATTAGATGGCTTCTACTGCTCCAAGACTTTGATTTGGAGATCAAAGACAAAAAGGGGACTGAGAACGTAGCTGCAGACCACCTATCAAGAATCCAAGCTGAAAATCACCAGGAACAACCAAATATTTTGGAAACGTTTCCGGACGAACAGTTGTATTATCTTAACTCTGTCCCTTGGTTCGCTGATATAGCAAACTATCTTGTTAGTTCGATTAAGCCATATAATTTTTCCACCAATCAAAAGAAAAAGTTCTTTTCAGAGATCAAATAATATTTTTGGGAGGAACCTTATCTTTTCAGGTTGTGTGCAGACCAAATCATACGGAGATGTGTGACTCGTGAAGAGGGGCAAGCCATTCTGAGCCATTGTCACGATAGAGAAGCTGGAGGACACCATGAAGCAAGTAGAACAGCCGCAAAAGTACTTCAATCAGGGTTTTTTAGCCATCTATCTTCAAGGATGCCCATATGTTTGTGAGTGCATGTAATGAATGCCAGAGAACAGGTAACATCTCTGCCAGAAATGCTATGCCCCTAAACAACATAGTTGTTTGTGAAATTTTTGATATATGGGGCATAGATTTCATGGGTCCATTTCCTTCCTCATATGGTAATAAATATATCTTGGTAGCTGTTGACTATGTTAGCAAATGGGTCGAAGCAATAGCTAGTCCCACTAATGATGCACGAGTGATAGTTAAGTTCCTAAAAAGGCTATTCGCCCGATTTGGCATACCCCGTGCCATCATTAGTGATCAAGGCACCCATTTTTGCAATGCCCAGTTCGAGAGATTAATGGGTAAGTTTGGAGTCACTCATAGAATTGCTACACCGTACTATCCACAAACCAGTGGACAAGTGGAGATCTCCAATAGGGAGATCAAACGAATTTTAGAAAAAATGGTAGGCAATTCTAGGAAGGACTGGGCAAACAAGCTAGATAATGCATTGTGGGCATGCCGAACTGCCTATAAAACACCCATAGGCATGTCACCTTTTAGGCTATTATACGGGAAGTCATGCCACTTGCCTATAGAGATGGAGCACAAAGCCTTTTGGGCATTAACTTTTCTAAATTTTGAGGAACAGGTTGTTGGAGAACAGAGATGATTACAACTCAACGAGATGGAGGAGTTCAGACTGTTCTCCTATGAAAACGCGGTGAGTTAAAAAGACAAGCCAAAACAGTGGCATGACAAGAAGATTCAGGAGAAAGTATTCCACGAAGGACAAAGAGTGCTCTTGTACAACTCAAGGCTGAGGTTGTTTCCTAGCAAGTTGAAGTCTGGATGGTCTGGACCCTACATAGTGAACAAGGTGTTCAACCACGGTGCTGTGGAGATCTCCCAAGCAGGACATGAGCCGTTCAAAGTCAATGGGCAGCATTTGAAGCCTTATCTGGAAAATGAAGTTCCTTAAGCAATTGAGACCGTTCACTTCCTGGAGCCCCTATAAGCCAAAACAAGGAACAGGGTGTTCGCTGTAAACACCAATTGCAGCAAGTTGTGGGGTAACCCAAAAATTTTCTTTGTCCTTTCATTTAATTTTGTCGTTCCCCTCCGATATCTTTGGGCAAAAAATTTAAAAACTCTTGACCCTTACCATTAGGGTGTAGTTTTAATTTTTACTTGCTTAGATTTGGGATGGACCACATTTGGGGGGAAAAAAATTTCGGCCAATAAATTTAAAATTCGAAAAAGAGGGACTTGTCAAATCACCCTATCCCTTGATATTGTAGAATTGTACTTGATCATTAATTACTTTCCTTGGTACATTCAAGGCAAAGTAAAGAGTGGTTAATGCAAAGTAACCGAACACATCCTCCCAAAACGTATTTTCTCTTCCACCATCCACTTTCCACACCAACGCCTTACACGTGGCCTGTGGGCAGTCTTTTCAGTAATGAAAAACTGACAACAGCCCGTTTTTACGTAACCGCTACATGATGCTCGTAAAATATATAGCAGTTAATAGGACAAGTGTATCCCATCGCAACAAGTAATATTGTGCTAAGCACGAGATTGAACCACAAACACCATTTGTTATAATTAGTAAATCTACCTAGGCTGATCTAATCGTTTAGAGGTTTGAATAATAGTTTGGGTTTTGAATAACTAATTAAATGAATAAAAACTATAACATAACAAAATAAAGTGAACAATTAACAGGGTAGAAGGTGAATTAACGGATGGTACAATCCAGGATGAGGAATCCTTTAATTAAATCTTATGTATGGGTTTAGGGAGTCCAGATTTATGTTTTTACCAGTGATTGACGGTAATTGCCCTAATAAGAAAGACAAATGTGTACAAGATTTATCTAACATATTCACATGCATTCGGGTGACGACTTGATTAGGCATATACCCTAGGTCATGCAAAACATTAGGTTCTTTGGCAATTAAGGCTAAAACCGTAGCCCAACCACGAGGCCGCACTCCTAGTGGTCTCTAACGAGGTTAGGTTTACACAGGTTCGGCATAGATAATTCCATGGTCAGGTTCTTATCTATCTATAATCCTATCTTTGTCAGGTCTATAGGCATTAGGCACATTTATATATACAAAGCAGGCTAGTTGATCGTCATCGAGTCTCATTCTAGCAAGAATCTTATTCCTGACAATTTCAAGGCATTAAGCATGCATAAACTGATCAATCAAAGGCCCTAGATCCCTAATCATAAATATTCATACAATCAATTTCATCCCCATCCCAGATTGGATGGGGATCAATTCATAGATAAACCAATCATAGCAATAGGGAGTAAAGGAATAATGGAAAACATCTTCAATTGAATATAAAGGTAAAAGATAAAAGGGAAAGAGAGAAATCTAGAACCCGTTTGTCGATTCCGATTTATAAAATAGAAAATCAGCTTCTCCCATCAATTGTTCTTCAATAAAAGAAATAAAAACTGAAATAAATCTAACCTAGAAAGCTGGAAATCTAATCTAAAAAACTAAAATTAATTGTCTACATTGTGAAAGGAGGCGGAATGATTTCCCCCCTCAAAGATTAGGATTAGCTCCCTATTTATAGAGTTAAGGAGGAAACCCTAATGGATCAAGGGTGAAAAAGTCATTTACATAGTGTTTTTAATGGGCTTCAGGGCCCGATCCGCAGATTTCAGCAAGGGGGAAGGCGCTGGTGCGCCTTTTCTCGCCTCGTCCCGTCAAGACAAGGAGTGTCTCGATGAGACGAGGGCCTGTCTCGACGAGACAGGTCCTAATTGGGATGATTTTGCTCCGACTTTTATCTGTTTAGGTCCCTGGGCTTCCGAAAAGTGCTCTAATGATCCCTAATGAATCCCAAAAGTACTCTGATGGTCCATGAATAATCCAGAAATGCTCCAATTGGCTTGGGTCTGGTTCGGAAATGCTCGAATAGTAACTAAAAATCCCTGAAAACACCGAAAATGCTATAAATAATGGAAAATACTAATTTTAACTAAAAACTATCAAATTAATATAGAACTTTAACTAAAAGCTAATTAAAACAAACTAAATTAATCCTAAAAACACTATAAAATAGGGAGCTATTACTACACCCCTAGATAAACTCACTCTTGTACTTTGTGAACTTTTGCACTACTTTCTCTTTCCACCGCTCATTTTCTCAAAACCCTCTCCCTTACTGTCTCAATAACCTCTATTTGCATCTATTAGTATCTCTTTCAGGATGAGGACCCGAGGTTATGGCAAATCAGTCAAAATCGAAGGAGCCAAGAAAGAGGCCAAGAAAGGAAAAGGTATGGTGGGCACTAGTGCGATAGCGTTTGTGCCGGATGAAAAGTTTGTGAAAAAGCTCTCTCAGTCCAAAGACGTTGGAGTCCAGAAATACTTTGACGATCTGTCTCAGTTGGAGTTCGGTCCAGTAAGAACGGTGTGTTGGGAGAATTTAAAGAAACTGAAGCTTACAAGCAGGGTGCGCGAAAGAATGGAAGCAGGTTGTTTTGGCAGTTTCTTCGAGATGGAGGAGCCTGCGTACCGGGAACTCACCCTTGAGTTCTTGGCCACGTTCAAGCATGACCCTAACATCACAGATCCGGATGAAGAAGGAAAGTTCAGTTTCCGTCTTATGACTCACACGCAACGTCCGTCACTGAATGGGTTCAACTTGCTCCTCGGATGCACTGATGACGATGATTTGGAATCTAAGGCCTACAAGGGGGCATTTCTTCATGAAACGCTTGACAAGTTCGACCCTCAGGTTTTCTAGCGTTCTATCTCTGGCCAGCCAAATTATGATGGAAGTGCATCAAAGGCATCCAACATTAAGGACTATGCCCTGCGTTATCTGCACAAGCTCGTGTCTAGTACTATTTTCGCAAGGGAAAATCAAGCAACAATTCCTAACGCTGATCTTGTAGCCCTGTGGAGCATGGTGAACGGCAAGAGGATGAACTTGGGATATTTGTTCGAGGAGTATGTAAGTGCATTTGGGCACAAGACATCGTCGTTGATTTGCTGTGGGAGTATTATGACCCGCATCGCAGAAGCTATTGGGGTCTTCAAACCTGAAGATCGGAACAAGCTCACCATTGTTAACCAACCGGATCAGATTGATATAAAGAGCCTCCAGAGCATGCTGTTCGGGAAACAAATCAACGGGAAGTGGGTATGGATGACTGACTACATAGAATCCAAGAGGCTTGAGACCAAAAAGCGCAAGAATGAGCCTGCCGTCACTGTCTCGTCTGAATCGGACTCCAATGTTAAAGACATAAGCTTTTACCGCAAGTTCTCAAAGCTTTCCAATAAGGACATTCTCTCCCAGTTGAAAGACATGTTCGTCAAGACCAACGCCAATCAGGATCAAATCCGAGCACTACAGGCTCAGAATGCTCAATTGCAGGGAGAGGTTGATCTCCTAAAAAATATCTGTGTAGAAGAGGAGCATGTGAGGGAAAGTCCATCCGGTACGTCGGTGAAAAGTTCGGTAAGGGAAAAATCTGGCCTAAATCTGAATGTCGTTGCTACCTCCAAAGGTGGCAGCACTATTCCTGTGAAGGATAGAGAGGATGACTCCTTTCTTTCTCCGCTCGTTTGAACAACCAGTTTAGCTGTCCTCTACATCTGGTAACGCTTATACACCCTTGTCCTTTATTTCCTGATGTGTACATGTTGTGTGGCTATTTGAGTATTCCCTTGTAGTTATTTGCACCAACATTGGGGACAATGTTGAATTTTAAATTGGGGGTGGGAAATATGAAACTTATTGAAATATCTGTTGGCCAGAACATGATAAGATATACTATCTTTGCACCAAATTGCAATCTACATATGGTATGTTTGTTGGAACTACAGTTTATACCCCCTGAATTTTTGCTTGCAAATGAAATTCTCTGCTTGTCCTTAGCATGTTGTTGTTATCTGCTGATTGTTCTACTTTGAGAACAACCAGTTTTTTTCTTCTTTCTGTTGTCTTGTGAATAGTAGTGCGTGCTCATAATTTTTCACACGTATATTCATTGTGTAAATTATCTATTGTTAAACAAGTTGTTCCTTGTTGATTTCCAGTTCTTGTTGCCCTCTGTTTTTGTGAATTTAGCAGTGGAATAATATTCTTTCAATTTCTAATCAGTGATTGCATGCTTGTACCTAAAATTTAGTGTGTGGTAACCTCGTAAAAATTCTAAAATTCAATTCAAGGACCTTAAGCCCGGAGTGCACATAAAAGCCCTAAATAGTGAGAACTTGAGCCTACATTAGCATATAAATGCATTGATTCTTTGTGAGAGGGCTAATACATGTTGTCTTGAAGTAGGTTTTGCTTTGGTTGCCTGGTCAAAATGGTAAAATTTTGGTAGAACTTAGGATGAAAAAGACATTTAGATTCTCAATTCACTCCATAAAAAGCTTACCCGTGCATTGCACTCACATTTTTAGGATAACCAACTTGAGCTTTAGCCTATTCTTTCTTAAACACTACTTAAAGGAACCAATCCCTTCACTTGAATCTCTAAACACCTTGAATTTGTCTGGACTCAGAACAAGCCATTCTAGCTAAAGAAAAATACATTTTTTGAGAAAATCTGAGTGTAATGATGACATTTGAGGGATAATGATTAAGTGAGGACCACAATTAGGAATTGTTGAAAAAAACAAAAACAAAAAAAAAATCGTTGAATAAAGTCCTTTCATTTTAAAGACATGTTCACATCTTAAGCTTAAAATGAAGTTGTTGGGTAAATTTCATACATGGTGTACAACTTTTACCCTAAATAACACTTTGGTGTACCACCTTCATTTTGTCTCACTCATATGTACCAACTTAGGTGTGACCTCCCAATGTGGTGTACGGGCGGTAAACATGACCGGTCAACGTGCCACGTCACCCTTATTTCGAATCATGAATTAAAAAACGTGGGACCTATGTTTGTGTAAAGACTAGTTTGCCCCTCTTTGGTTTTCCCTCCTAATTAATTGCTGGCTCATTTACCCATACATGTCTCTTCGTTTCCTGGTTGTACTTTCAACGGGTAAATTACATACGTGGTGTACAACCTTTACCCGTAATCACACTTTGATAAACCTTCTAGTGACCTCCCACTAAAGTGTACAACCGGTAAAAATGACCGGTCAACGCAAGTCAACATTGCCACATCAGCATTTTGACCACTTTAAAAGTAAAAAATTCATATACCTAATATGGAATTACTAAAATACCCTCATCCCTTCCAAATTAAAAAAATAGAACTCACTCCATTTCTCTCTCTAACTCTTCTCTCTCTCTCTCTCTCTCTCTCAAAGCTTTCGATATCCCTATCTTTCCCTTTCTCTCTCTAAATTATTGTTCATTTTGTAGTTATTGTTCATTTTGCAGGATTGACATTTCAAAGTGTTTACAATGTATGCCTCGTATCTACTTGCAACTACTGATTCAATTGCTTAGGCATTAGAAGCTAAAAGCCATGCAGAGTCTATCACCATATATTACAGCATACTAGAAAATCCATCATCTTCTCCTGACTCCCTGAGGATTAAAGAACATGCTATCACAAATCTCTCGGATCTCCTCAGACAAGAGAACCAGGCAGAGGACCTTCGAAGGCTTCTGAGCCAATTGAGGCCCTTTTTTGCCTTGATTCCAAAGGCTAAAAATGCTAAAATTGTTCGGGGGATAATTGATGCAGCAGATAAAATATCGGGCACCTCAAATCTCCAGATTTCTCTTTGTAGAGAAATGGTCGGGTGGACCTGTGATGAGAAAAGAACTTTCCTTCGGTAGAGAGTTGAAGCGAGACTTGCAGCTCTTTTGATGGAAAACAATGAGTACCCAGAAGCATTAAATATTCTCTCTCGAATTTTGGGAGAAATGTGTATTTTCATTTGTGATTTTCAATTAGTTTTATGGTTTTCACTATATTATGGAGAGAGAGAGGTTAGAGAGAGAAATAAATTTGAAGTTTCCTACAAAGATTTGATGGTAGAGAGTGAAAGTAATGCAAAGAAAGAGAGGTTAGAGAGAGAAAGAAATGCAAAGAGAGAGGTTAGAGATAGAAAGAAATTTGAAGAGAGAGAAATAAATAGAGGGAAGAAGATGAAGATATGGAGAGATAGGGGTATAGAAGTAATTTCATATTAAGTGGTTGAATTTTTTTTTACTTTTTGACCGGTCAAAGCTGAGGTAGCGCGTTGACTGAGCATTGACCGGTCATTTTTACCTGTTGTACACTTTAGTGGGAGGTCACTAAAAGGTTGTACAGTTTAGTGTGACAAAATTTTGGTTGTACACCAAAATGTGATAATGGGTAAAAGTTGTACACCACGTATGTAATTTACCCTACTTTCAACTGAAAAAGTTTCTCTCTCAAACGACGCCATTATCGTTTGAGAGAGAAACCTTTTCAGTTGAAAGTACAACTAGGAAACGAAGAGACATATATGGGTAAATGAGCCAATAATTAATTAGGAAGGAAAACCAAAGAGGGGCAAATTAGTCTTTACACAAACATGGGTCCCACGTTTTTTAATTCAGGATTCGAAATAAGGGTGACATGGCATGTTGACTGGCGTTGACCAGTTATTTTTATCGGTCGTACACCACATTGGGAGGTCACACCTAAGTTGGTACATATTAGTGAGACAAAATGAAGGTGGTACACCAAAGTGTGATTTAGGGTAAAGGTTGTACACCATGTGTGAAATTTACCCTGAAGTTGTTGGATGGCTGTCTTTTGTGTGTTTGAACAATAGGTAGGCCAATGTTGTGAAACAAGCTGTACTAAGTGAGTTGGGTGAGGCTGAATCGCTAAGTGTTGAGAAATAAGCATAATTGAATTGCATTGAGTATAGACAAATTCTTGCACTTAAATAGCCATTCACTTCCCTATCATGGCCCCAACCGTACATTACAACCGATATTGAAGACCTTTTGACTTCGTTTGTAAAATCTTTAACTCATAGAGACTAGACCAATGAGCAAAATCATAACCTATGGATGTGTGTATTGAGCTGAGGAGTGAAGTTACATTCCCTTACTTGTGGCAACAAAGGCCATTGGAGAGTGAGTGAAATTTCCTTCCTTAGTGAGGCACTTTGGGTAAACAGGTTGTTTGATTGAATTTTGAAGTTCAACCCTGGGTTCTTAACGAATCTCTTGAACAGAACTGCATGTTTTAAATCTAGTCTAACCACATTTTTATAAAGCTCTTGTGTGCTAATCATCGGTTGAGTTAATTGAAAGTTAAAATGAATTCAGCTGTTATTGTGTTATCGGGTCGCGCCTTGTATCTCTCTTCTACTCCAATCCTTGTTCCTATGATTTTCTTTCCATTGTCTTAGCTCGTTGTCATTTCCTCTTGTTTCTGTGTTTCGTTATGTTTGCTTGAGGACAATCAAAGGATTAATTTGGGGGTATTTGATAGGCATATAATTGATCCTAATAGAACATACCTTATGTGATATAAATGGGGTAAATTAAGGGTTATGATTGCATAAATTAAGGACTAAAAAAGGTTTTACGCAGATCTTGAATAGAAGAGTCAAAACAGCTACCGTGCAACCTGTTTTGCAGGAAAAAGGTGAAAGCACCCATTGGACCAGCGGATATAGCTGAGAACCAGAGAGGACAGTGAGGACAGGGAGAGAAAGCAGGAGTAAGCGGCCTAAAGTAAGATGATGACATGCAATTCTGACCTTGAGTGTTCAAGTGTCAACAAGTAACCATCCATTTCGATGAAAGAACAATTCAACATTTTGAAAGAACAATCCCTTTATGTAATATTTTAGTTTAATTAATCTTGGGGCCTCCCTTTAAATAGAGAAAAGTAGTGGAGGGAAGGCATATACTTCTTTTTGGATAATTTTGGGAGAGCCCGTCAAAAAAAGGGAAAGAGAGCCAAAAGCTCTCTCGGAACTTCAAGAACTCCATTGATGGAGTATCATTGCTCGACTTCAGGCTGTTCACTCTTCGCCATGAGTGAGTAGTCATTTGAATGGGCTAGGCCGGCTAAGGGCTGGTGCTGTAAGTTAACTCAATCTTTTTTATGAATGAATGATATTATTGTATGTGGTGTTTAATGATGCTTTAAAATGCATGCTTTAGTATGTATATCTCAATGTTAATGAATGATGGGGAACTGCTTTCATTCTCATGTATCTCTCATTAAACATACAAAACCCGAAGTAGGAATACAAGGGGTTTGTATCAAGGGTTTTCTAAAAGATGAAATGTTGTTTCGTGCCTAATGCAAGAAAGAACCAACTTTAAGGACGCTTGAGGCTATAGTAAATCTTAGAATCT
The DNA here is from genome assembly GCF_963576675.1 of Euphorbia lathyris. Classification (NCBI taxonomy): domain Eukaryota; kingdom Viridiplantae; phylum Streptophyta; class Magnoliopsida; order Malpighiales; family Euphorbiaceae; genus Euphorbia; species Euphorbia lathyris. Next base: position 44,050,525 of record NC_088917.1, on the reverse strand, counting down.
TAAGAACACACGGAAGTTGACTTAAGTGAATCTAAAGCAGAGACCTTGACCTCACCATATTTCATTCATGAATAAATAGACGAAAGTTGCACTGTCAGCAGCCTGTTCCTGCCGTAGCTTAGCCTGTTCCACCCTCTTATAGAGACAAACCATCATATTCTGATCAAACTAGTTTAAAGTCGTTCTCTTTTAACCAATTCTAATCAATCACACAAAACCATTTCCCAACCAAAGAAAGAAGTTGCGTTACTACGAACACCCTGTTTTATAAGGTTTTTCTGTTAAAATTATTCATCAATCCCTGAGGAGATGATACTTTACTTACTGAAATATTACTTGTATCTAGTGCACTTGCTAGAGTCTACTTTTAGGACAACACATATTCATCCCAAATTCTTTTCATCTTATTGAAAAACTCAACTAGAGACATACCTCCCTGAGTGAGACTGCAGATTTTGCGACGCAACTGAAAGATTAACGGTCCATTACTTTCGCCATATCTCTCTTCTAACTCCCACCACAATTCCCTGGCTGTAGGTGCGTAGAGGAAAACATCGGGCAAATCTCCTTCCATTTCAGATGGCCATTTGAAGTTTTGTCCTCTGGTTCATCATCCTTGAGGATGTGACTTGATTTTCGTTTATAACTGAGTGCTAAGAGCATCGATCTCTTCCACGGTATGAAATGCTTCCTGTCGAGGACTGCACTAACCAGAACCAGTCCAGGACTGTCGCTAGCAGTGTTGATGTTTGATGAATTCTGATTTGAATTCGTTTTTGTTTCTTTTGTTTCAAATCTCGGATTAGAAAAGCGATTTGAGTCGGAATCTCTATTTTCAGATCTAATTTCAGAATCACTTAATTCTTCTTCTCTTAGGTTGCCGCTAGAATGTAGTGCTTCTACATACTATCAACGTTTCTTAATCATGATCGATTTCAGCAACAGCCATTTGTGGATGAATGAAAGAAAACAAATTCACGTACTAACACCTTCTAAATGGCTAATAACAAAAATACTCCTCAAACTGCTTAATGTATTCTAACACAACCTAATCAAAACAGCATCAATTTTTTTTATTGCACTTACTAAAGCAAGCTAATCAGTATGAGTTGCATCATACTTCCGTTTGATATTTATTGCACTTGTAGCATGTATATATATTGAAACATACTTTGTAGCATATATAATTATATGAAACAACGAGTATAACAGAAATTTGCATCATTCCTATATGCATATTCATTGCAATGTAATGTTTGTTCCACAGGCACCCCCCAAACAAACAACAGTGATAATAAAAAATTGAGCTATATATTTCAAGAAACAATGGGATGAACATTCAATATATATACGAGGCAGATGAAGGTGTTGTTGAATACCTGCAGACCTTAGCTTCTGTGAAAACCAGACCTTGTCTGCAAAAATACCCATTTCCCGGACTGCAATGCCTGTCCTCTGTGCATATACATTGGCCTTCCAAGGCACAACCATCCGCTTTCACCTCTCCTTTCCCTAACAATATCTCATCAGACCATTCACTAGAGAACATATTTTCTGGATCCAATTTCTTCTTGGCTTCCAGAAATTTCCCCAAATTAGGATACTTGCTCCTCACATCAATGAAAGCCAGGTTTCTATTTTTAGCCCAATGTGGTTTAGCCTTATACTTGAAGAAAGCCATTTGCTCTACTTCTTCCCATACGTCTTGGTTTAATCTTGGAGTTGAAGGATCATTAGCTCTGTAATAGTTGAAATCAACTACAACTGAGTCCTCAGATTGCCCTAAATATGCCTCAGAAGCTTTTATGAATCTTATCAGGAACCCATTATAGATATCAACCCCACAGAAGTTGTCAGGATTAAGGTCTCTCAGTTTCTTCAAATCTCTAATAAAATCTCCGAACTTTGATGCAGGAAAGATTGCTGTTGATTCATAAAACAAGAGGCCGTTGATTCTTGGATCCCAAGAGCAGGAGCTATCGATTCTTGCTGCTGGTGAATATAAGCAAGAGCCTGATGTCTGCATTTTCCCCTGATACCCAATTACAGGATATCCTGTGAAGATTAAGCCCTTCTTTAATCCATTGCCCACTAACTTCTTGTAACCCACAAATGAATTTGCCAGCAAACACTTTCCATTCACATTCCTCGATTTCTCCAATGCTTTCTCTACATACAAATTTTAGATTAACCCCCGAATTAGCACCCAGGTGTTAGTGGCTGAATAAGAGGGCATTTGGGATTCCAAAATTCAGGGGAGACTGTTTTTTAGCCTAAGTTCAGGTCCTTGATAATTGATAATATTAAACCCTTAAAAATTGAACTAAACACACAAGAAAAACAAACACTAGCTAGCTAGAGTTACCTGCTGCTCTTGTTGATTGAGATACCACAATAGAATTGTCCTGAAATCCAATAAAATCGAAAACTCCATCGCCATTGACATCCAGAGGAACTCTCTTGTCATATCTGTAGACTGCTGTATGCCTTGATGGATACCAAGTAATATCACCAAATTCATATTCCTTCCCATGATCAATGAACATATCCTCTATATGATCATCATTTGTGAAATTATATGTTATGATTCTTTTAAATGCAGGCTCCAATGACAATTTCACCTATGATAAATTAGAGCATTAATTAGTTTCTCACAAGAAAAAGAAAAAAAAAAAAAAAAAGTGAATCAATTTGATTTATGAGTAACCTTGGATATGACACCCAATTTTCCTAATGATACTTTAGCCGCATTAAGCAGAGGATCCTTGGGGCCAACTCTGATAATTTTAGCAAATCCTTGTGATTCAGTTGCTGGAACTACAAGGCTAATTCCGATAACATGATCGTGAACTGCTCCGCCTTTCCCCCACCAGGAACTTCCGTGTGCCCCGGTGCTAATAAGTCCAGCTATGGTCACCCCTTCCCAATAGGGAGCTGCTACCAAGCTCAATCCGGCCTCTTCAACTTTATCGATCAATTGGCGCAAGCCAACTCCGGCATCTACTGTGACAGCTAAATTAGGCTTATCAATTTCAATGGCGGAGTTGTAATTGAGTGTGCTTATGAGGAAGGAGTTAGAGTGAGGGCAAGCCAATTTGGGAATAGTGTGGGAAAATCTGCTAATGACTTGAAGCTTGAGATTGTGTTTATTTGCGAATGCTACAGCGAATCGCACATCTTGTTCTGTTTTAGGGTAAGTGACATTGAGGAAATCACATGGCTTTCTATCGTTCCATACACCGTAGGAGTTGTAGAGGGTGCAGAAGGTAGTGTTGCATTGAACCACCGGAGGCGGAGGAATGGCATTGACGGCAGACCAAAGAAGGAGAAGATAAGATAAGTAGAAGAACATTGGGGCAATTGGTTGGAGATGGAATTGTGAAATCAAGTTAAAGGGAGCGAATGCTTTGCTTTGAAGGGAAAGGAAACAATGATTTATTTGATGTACATGTAGGGAGAAAGTTACCACCAAATCTTACGCTATGATTTCATGATTATATAACTCTGTTTTGTTTCGTTTCAAAAAACATACTTTATTCTGTAGTTGTCCTATTAGAGAGCTAGGAACACACTTTCACACTTATTTGGGCCCAGGGGAAGAAGATATTTTTAACATGGCTTAATACATCATTTGCCCCCTTAAACTTGTCCAAAATGGTTGATTGGCCCCCTGAACTTTTAAAGTATTTCGATAGCTCTGTGAACTTGCATAAAATGTTCAGTTAGCCCCCTGAACTTGCATAAAATGTAATCAATTAATCACTCGGTTGTAAAAAAAGTAAGTTAAATGCGGAAGATACGTTGCACGCATCTTAAAAAAGTAAAACGACCAAGATCGCGGTATGCGATTATAATATTAGAGAAGAAAATGTTTTATAGTTGAACAAGTAAAAAATTCTTTTTTAACATGTTTTAATCTATTTTGTGAAGTATGTAATAACATTCTAAGACACGTGTAACATATCTTCCGCATTTGACTTACTTTTTTATAACCAAATGATTGATTGATTACATTTTACGCAAGTTCAGGAGGTTAACTAAATATTTTATACAAGTTCAGGGGGCTATCGAGACACTTTGAAAGTTCAGAGGGTCAATCAACTATTTTAGATAAGTTCAGGGGATTATTGATGTATTAAGCCTTTTAACATTTATCCATAACATTACATTGGATTCCAATTTAAAATCTTAAACTATAACTTTTTTATATATACGGTAATAAATATGTGTTGGTTCAAATGGAATTGGGAAAGACAGCAATAGAATGATTTTCAATGAGACCTCATTTGACTCTGTATCATCGATCTAGGAGAGTACTACACCATAAGAGCAGTCACCGTTATTCCACAGACTAAGAACGTATTTTGAGGAACAGAGGGGCAACGTTTATGGGTGTAGAGAGAGAGAGAGAATTTTCTTGTGCAGTATTCTCTGTATATTGTGTTATATGCCTCTTGTGTATTCTGTATATTAGGTTTAACCTCCATAGCTATCTATTTATAGTTAAGCTAAACCTAAAGGTCTAACCATAACCCTAACATATTAGGTTACGGGTGGACCATAAATGGTTTGGTAAATGAGCCAGACCCATTTACTCCATTTAGTCCTACGTCTTCCACTCGCACATAACAGAAATATACTCCATTACTCTATGTCGTTCACACTTGCAAATAGTTCGTGCGACTGGCATAAAATCTAGAACTCAAAATTTGTATACTCGTTGGAGATATACAACCTCTCAAATTACGTGTGTAATTAAGAAATAATATGTTTTATCATAGATTTCATATCACATCCACTTTAACCATTATCATCTCAACAGTTTATCTATTTTCACAAACATACACACATGTATAACTATCCGGATTTGCGAAACATAGAACTACAAGATGTGAACTTGATAAATTCTTTCCCTCTTACTACGTTCTTTTCATAATAATTCATTTCACTTGCCTAGTTGGACCCTTTTCGAGCTGAATTAGCACCTAGCTCTTGAGAGCATCCTTCTAAAGTAGCCAAAATGAATTACACTTTTTGAACTAGTTAAGGGTATCAAGGATAACGTTTCGGAAAAAACATGATTTTCACGAAGAGAGTCTCATACTAGGAAAAAAGTGAGATTGTCATCTTTGCATCTATTGGTCACAAAGCACACATGGTATGAAAAACATGTGTTATGGTGTTCAAATCATTCCATCTGAAGGAAGCATATGTTCGTGCTCAAAATAACATGATACAAAGGTTTCAGTTCCGATGTGTCATACCATCTAACCTTAGTCTCTTTCATTATAGGACTACATTCGGTTATCATAGACATAAGATTTCATTTAAACAACTTTGATTGAAATCTTAGATTATAAATAATATTTTGTATACATACTTATCCACTTGTATGTATATCTTTATCCTACAAACTAATGAACTTAGATCCATTGTTACTACAAGACGGTGTTAATTATTGAGCAAGTTCTCGCTTACTCAAAAATCCGCCTCATCCTTATTTTTGTCACCACGTTTAACAAAATGAGGGTAAACGCTCGTGTGAGTAAGCTACTTCTATGTCTGACATGCTCAATTATAAACATTAACAAACAACATTTACATATACGTGTATTATAAGTAATTCAAAGATATTTATTGAATTAAAAAAAACATGTTCCAAAATTACATGTAATAGAAATATGTTTAGATCCTAAGCAATCCCTGTGACCTAATATGTTTCACAAAAACATCTCACTTGACAGGTTTTGTCAGATGGTCAGCAACCATGTTATAAGTCGAAACATATTTCATATAAACTTCTTTGCGTGCAACTAAATCTCTAACAAAGTGATACTTCATCTCATCGTGCTTTGCTTTTTGTACAAGTTCAAGGGGCAAATGATATATTAAGCCTTTTTATAATAAACCAAACATTATTATTACAAAAAAATAATAATAATAGCTACAATAAATATAACCAATTAAGGTTGGCTTTAGTGGTTAAGGGTCTCAAGATTAAGTTAGATCTCAAATTCGTGTCTTAACGTAAACAGAAAGCTTTAATGGGTAAATAATCCACCTAAAGAGTATGTTACGAGCCTCCAACCGAAAAATCAGAAAACTATAAATAAAAACACATTTGTGGAAACAAGAATTAGAAAGAAAAAAAATAAACCATTTCCCATCCCACATTGCAATTGCATTTTATTAACATTTATGTTCCGGACTAAACATTTTCTAATCTCTTCAATTTGAAAAAAAAAAAAACCATTTCCCATCACTAGCTCCCTGAACTTGATCATAATAGTAGATTGGTTCCCTAAACTTTGTAAGTGTCTCACCAGCTCTTTGAACTTGATTATTCTATTCTATATCACCAACTCCTTAAACTTGTCCATAAAAGTAAATTAGCAACCTGGACTTTATAAATGTCTCACCAACTCCCTAAACTTATTTATTCTGTAACAACTAAATACAAAAATTGATTAAACCTAAATTCTAAAAATACATCTTCATCTATTCGTGAAGTAATTTTCTCTCTTCTCCTACCTTTCAACCTGTTATAAGAGTTAGTATTGTACATTTGAGAGATCGAATGCATGAGGATTGAGAGTTAGTATTATAGTTTTTGTATTTAGTTGTTACCGAATAAGCAAGTTTAGGGAGTTAGTGAGACATTTATAAAGTTCATGGAGCTAATCTACTTTTATGGACAAGTTCAGGGAGTTGGTGATACAGAATAATCAAGTTCAAGGAGCTGGTGAGACACTTGAAAATTTTAGGGAGTCAATCTATTATCATGGACAAGTTTAGAGAGCTGGTGATATATTAGGCGAAATATATATTTCTAAATCTTTAATATATTTTCTTGTTTAGACTGCCATTTATGCGATTCATGCGCCTTTTGACAAAGGTTGGCGTCACCTTTGGTTAGAGAGTGACTCGACTTATGTTATTCAGTTGTTGCGTAGTAAGTCGACTACTGTTCCTTGGGTGTTTCGTCACAGCTGGATTGATTGTTTATCAAAATTAGATTCCATGCAATTTGTCATTTCTCACATTTGTCATTTCTCACATTTATCGCGAAGGAAATGCGGTTGCTGATTCTCTTACCTCTTTTGGTCGTATGGTTGATAGTTTGCATTGGTGGGATTTAATTCCTGATTTTTGTTGCCCGACTTTTTTGCATGATCTTGTGGGACGTGGTTCTTATCGCTTCGCTTGACATGGATCTGTTTTGAATTTTTGTATTTGGTTCTTTGTAACTTTTCTTTTCTTCTTTAATAATAGGGTAAATTACAAAAATGGGTCAAATGGGAGGCTCATTTACATATTTTGTTGAAACACCTTTCCACATGATTTTGATTTGACAAAATTATTTAAGTTAATCCCATGATTAAAATAATTAAATTTAAGTGCTTTGATTTAATTGTACTAATGTGTTTGTTCAATGTTGAATATATTAACTAACGAGAACAGGAAGTTAAAATCTATAAAAGAAAGACAGAACAAAGTCAGCATGAGCAAGGCACACAGCAGAAGCTGAGTGGAACACAACTCAGCGTTACGAAAGAAATGTCTTCTTTAGGAAAGCTTGAAGGCGAAGCTGCGAAGTCAAGCTGAGCAAAGACGCCGCTAAGTCAAGCTGAGTGATAATCAAGTCAGTGTCCGTTTATCTGTCAACTTGTGAGACAAAGTCTGACACATTTTAGAAGCCTCTGAAATCCGTTTCATGGACCTTTTCGAGATGCATGGACCGTTTGACGTTTGGTAAGAAGACAAACCTGGCGCTAGAAGACGAACCTGGTGCAAGAAGACGAAACTGGCAAGCTTGCCTCCTGCGTAAAACAGAAGACATGATTGGCCTGCGATTCTAGAAGCTGACCACATGATGATGAAGAAGACCGTTCTTCTCAACGGCTATATCGGATTTTCAAATCATTGAAGTTTCCGAATTCAGTATAAATGGACAAGTTCATCACTTAGATCATTGTCGTACATACAAGAGAGAAACAGACAAGCAAAATCTTCACTAAGTTAAAAATCCAAAAGAGAAGCTGTCTGAATAGAAAAAGCAAGTTCTTACACCCAATTCCAATCATTGTGTAAAAGCCTAGAGTGAATTGTATTCATCTAAAGTGTTCTTCATTTTGTGAGAACAATCTTGTATCAATTGTAAAGGTTAGAAGAGTGAAGCTGAGTACTCGGTTATAGTACTCAGTGGTAGAGAAATTCTGGATACTCGGTTATAGTATTCAGTGGTAGATATAATTGAGTAGACGAATAGAGGACGGTACTCTTGCATACTCAGTTGCTATTGTAAACGGTTTGTGCTCTACCTTTAAAGAGCTCAGTAGTGGATTGAAAAAGCCTGGAGGGATTCTGCGGACTAGACGTAGGCGGTGAGGCCAAACCAGGATAAGTCTGCTGAGTAATCTCCAACCCTTTCTCTTGATATATATGTATATGTATGTGTTGCTTGCTTAAATTACTCGGTAAATAATTTATACAAGCCGACGCTGAGTAATCAGAGTGCTGAGTTGGAAGCTGACCTAAAGTGTTACTTCCCAACTCACAATTGAAATAGCTCTAGTCAGTATTTGATTAAAGCTGTCTCACACTTCACTCAGTCTTGCTGACCTGAAACTGAGTTAAATTATCAAACATTTAATTAAGTCAGCACTATTAAGCGAAAAAGTTATATTAGTTCCTAACCCCCCCCCCCTGGAACTAATCCTATTACGTTACACGGGACCAACAAGTGGTATCAGAGCTCAGTAGCTCACTATTCAAGATAAAAATATCTTGAGCTGATCCTTGTAATGACTAAGAACAACACTCATTTCCTTCTAGGAAATCAAACAACACAGATACTCCCCGAGGGATTATCTATTAGTCGACCTCCACTATTCTTCGGGTCAAATTATACATTCTGGAAGAACAGGATGAAAAACTTTATTCAGGAAACAAACATGAATTCATGGCTAGCTATAGTCCAAGGCCCGTTTGTTCCCTATGAAACTATTGATGGTGTAAAGTCCGTCAAAAGTGAGGATAAATGGTCAGATGATGGCCTTAAGAAATTAAAAAATAATGCTACGACTATCAATATGCTTCACTGTGCGTTAGATGCTGCAGAGTACAACAAAATTTCAGGTTGTGAGTCGGCACAGGAAATCTGGAAGAAGCTGGAGGTGACCTATGAAGGAACCAGCAAGGTCAAGGAGTCCAAGGTGAATCAACAAATGAGACTATACGAGCTGTTTGAAATGAACGAAAATGAAGACATCTCTGAGATGAACTCAAGATTCACCAACATCATAAATGAGCTTAAAAGACTCGGCAAGAACTTCACTGAAGAAGAACAAGTGGAGAAAATTCTAAGAAGTCTTCCCAAGAGCTGGCAAGCAAAGAAGACTGTCGTAGAAGAAGCTCAGGACCTGACCACGTACAAGTACGATGAGCTCATCGGATCTCTGCTGACCCATGAGATCTCCATGAAAAATTTTGAGGCCAAAGAAAATTCTGAGGACAAGAAGCAAAAATCTCTTGTCATGAAAGCTGACTCAACGGAAGCTGACTCATCAGATGATGAGGAGATGGCCATGTTTACCAGGAAGATGAAGAAGCTGTTTAGAAAAAATGACAAAAACAGCAAAACGCCATTCAAAAGAAGTGATAAATACAGAGCGGAGTCAAGCGATAACAGACATAAAAAGGACAGCTCCAAGCCTGTTACTTGTTTCGAATGCCATCAAGCTGGGAACATCAAATCAAGCTGTCCTACTCTTAAGAAAGAAAAGAAAGGTAGTAGAAAGGCAATGGTGGCCACATGGAGTGACAGTGATGAGTCAACCTCATCAGAAGTTGATGCCACTGAGTCAGCAAACATCTGTTTTATGGCTGACGAAGCTGCTGAAAATTGCCGATCTGAGCAAGCTGACCTCTCCGATGGATCTGACCATGAGGAACACTCTAATAAGGTAACATCTATACCCTTGCTCAGAAATGAAATGGTTAATGCCCTGAGTGATCTCTATACACTGATCAAAAAATGTAACAAGAAAATAAGAGCACTCAATAGGCGGTGTGATGAGATTGAAGAGGTCAAACTCAGTGACCTCCGATATCTTCTCCAGGGCAATACCAGGCAAGATGAAAACTTGAAAATCATGCACGAGTTTGTCTCTGAAGTCTAATCAGACTCTAAAAAGCTGAGAAAGGACATCACATCCATACAGAACCAGCTAAGTGAAGGAAAATAGGCTAACGTATAGCAGCGGAAATATAAAACTTTTAACCTATTTCCATTAACCCCAAGATCCGTTAATCGTTATTTCATAAAAAGAGGGATAAGAAGAAATACCTTTCAGAAGTTCTATCTACCGTTGCAAACGAAGTGCCCACAACTCTTACTTCGAGATCCCGAGCACAAAACAAAACAATAGAAGATCAAGTTATAATCCACCGTTTATAACAACCAAAGTAGATTGTCTCTAATTAATCAACACAAGATCAAGGATAAAGAGAAAGAGATGAAAATCAATTGAACGGAAGGAAGCAGTGGAAAATCTCATCCTCGAGCTAGGGGTCGAAATTCTCTCCCTATTTTCTTAGGGTTGGATTTCGAAAATCCTATAGGGGGTATTTATAATCTTTCTTGTATCTAATCCTTAGTTAGATAGAATTAGGTTATTGAATAAGAATTCAATTCGGAATAGAATTCTTAATTATTATCTATTAATATATCTAAATATAAAAGATAATAATAATAACCTTATTGGATAATAATAGGAGTAATATAATCTAATTAAAACTCCTAATTTATTTATCCTTTAATTAATTTAATTCATAATCCTAATCTAATTAGGATTAATAAAATCAAACTAATTATTTATGTATCACCATACATAAAATCGCCCCCCCCCCCCCTTGAGTAATTGGGCCTTATTGGGCTCAATTGGGCTTCCGTCAATTAATTAGCATCTGTCTCTCTTTTGGGTTCCAAGTCTTATGTGTGACCCATTAGGTTCTTATTGCTTCTAGCCATATGCAACTTATTAAATTAATTTTCAAAGAATTATATTTAATCTTTGCATAACGGAATGATGTACAAAGTATGTGATTAGCAAGTCCGTAATCATTCCCCTAGAGCTATAAGAAGACAGGTTGATTCTGTCGTTGACCTTTCCGTATTAGTTACGGTATAATTCGATCCTTTATCAACTACGTCCTTGAACTGAATCTTATGACTATGGATAATGTTAAGTCACATATAGTGAGACGTTCGTTTTACTTGTCTAGGCCGAGTCAACTCCAATTAGATAGGTTAAGAGAAATCTGTATTTCAATCTTAAGTTATCACCTTGCAAGGATTTAGAGTCAAGACTTCCACAAGCGATCCACGGACATATCTCCCATTTATCGGGAGTGATAAATGCTCAATCCAATGTATAACGATCCCGCAATCACTTCCTGTGATACCCAACGTCTGATGTTCACATCCCAGAGTCATCTCTGTTAATGATCGTGTTACAACAGGATCAAAGCGTCACATTCAGTAATCCAGAATGACCAATTAACATTCCTTTGAGTCCGAGGATTATTTATACCTATTAATACCAATGAGATGAACAGGTGACAAGGATGAATCTACCCATCCTGTTATCTCAACTCGGGTCCCCAATCCTAATGAACTACTTTTCATCGGATCCATGTAACTGTCCAGATATTTATATATATGAAGCTTGTGAGATCAGCTTTCTGTCAGACAGAAGACATTGTTACATGCAAGTCTCAATAGTGATATGTCAATCCTAAACATATTACTTGACTTGTGGTGGTTTTAAGTTTATTAGTTTATTACAAAGTTTCGTCTCACTTCATGCTTGTATGAACACTTTATAATCACTTTAAACAAACTTACAGATTTCCTTTTATTAGACTTTATTTAGTGCTTAAAAGGGATTGTCTTTATATAGTCATAAAAAACATATATCTCATTAAAAAAATGATATAAAGAACACTTCATTTACATTAAGTTTGTATCCTAGAACAATTGTCTATAGGACACTAAACCTCAACACTGAGTTCATCGGCTAAGAAAAGGTTCTATCCAAAAGCTGAGTATTCAGGTACTAGTCAGCAAAGATAGTACACTCAGCAGAACAGTCAGTGTGACTGTTGTGGAAAGAGATGACACACTATAAAAGTGTGTTTGTATGATCAGCACCATCATGTTGACCAAAAATGGAAACACCCTCAAAGGGTGGTTTATTGTGACTATTGTGGGAAAGATGGCCACACTATAAATATATGTCGTCACAAACTTAAATATGATGCATCACCTGTTAGCTCTAACAAACAAGGACCCAAAAAGAATTGGGTACCTAAGGATAACTAGTTCAATTGCAGGTGAGCCTGAGGTGCACGGAGAAGTCAAAGCTATGTTACATTGACAGCGCATGCTCAAGGCATATGACTAGTGATGAAACTCAGTTCATCACACTTGTGCATAAACGAGGTGGAAATGTAAGTTTTGGAGACAACAAAAAGGGTAAGATAATGGGATCAGGTACTATTAGAGGAAATCCTACTATTGAGTCAGTCTCCCTAGTCAGGGGTCTTAAATATAACCTATTGAGCGTAGCTCAGCTGTGTGACAGCGGTAGAAAGGTTGTATTTGATGCCACTGAGTGTCGGATACTCGGGGGTAAAACAAATGATTTGATTTTAACTGCCCCTCATGTTGACAACGTTTTCATGATGAGTTTAGAAAAGAAGTTTTCAAAAAATATATGCTTAGTGTCAAATGAAGATAACTCCTGGCTATGGCATAGGAGACTTGGTCATGTAAGCATAGACCTCCTAGCCAAATTAGCAAGAAAGCAATTAGTTGAAGGATTACCCAAACTTAGATTTGAGAAGGATCAATTATGCAATGCTTGTCAGCAAGGTAAACAAACCAAAAAGTCTTTTCAAAGTAAAAATGTAGTCTCAACCAAGCACCCATTAGAGTTACTACACTTGGATCTTTTCGGACCAGTCCAGCCGCTGAGCTTGGGTGGTAAGAGATTTTTCTTGGTCATTGTAGATGACTTTTCTCGGTACATTTGGGTTATCCTGCTGAGTAGCAAGGATGAAGCTTTTGAGATGTTCTCAACACTGATTAGAAAGCTTGAAAATGACAAAGACCTAAAATTAGCTCACATCCGAAGTGATAATGGCGGAGAATTCAAAAACCAACAGTTTGATGAATTCTGTTAAGTCAGCGGCATTGACCATAATTTTTCTGCACCTAGAACTCCTCAACAAAATGGGGTAGTTGAGAGGAAGAACAGAACCTTAGTCGAAATAGCTAGGACAATGCTGAGTGGGAATAGGCTTCTAAAGTATTTCTATGGTGAAGCTGCCAACACATCTTGCTATATACTCAATAGGCCTCTAGTTAGACCTATCCTTAAGAAAAAACCCTATGAACTTTGGAAAGGACGAAAACCCAACATTGGATATTTTCGTGCCTTTGGTTGTAAATGCTTTATTCTTAATACAAAAGATAACCTTGCTAAATTTGATTCTAAAGCTGACGAAGCTATCTTTTTAGGGTACTCAAAAAACAGCAAAGCATATAGGGTGTTTAATAAACGAACTCAGGTCGTAGAAGAGTCTGTACATATTGAGTTCGATGAAACTGACCATGCAGGGAAGATAAGTCAGCCTACCGAAGATGACCCATGCACAGCTTTCGCTGACCAAAATAGAGCCGCTGAGTCATTACCTCAAGGACTGACCGAAGGTAAAAACGAACCTCACATTACCTTTACTGACCAATATGAGCCTGTAGAGATTGTTGAAACACCAGTTCATGAAGACCCTACACTACCAAAAGAGATCAAGGTTCCAAGAGGACACTCAGAGAAGTCCATTCTTGATGCTGCTGAAAACACCTTGATGACCAGAAATCAACTCAAGAGATATCTCAATAACGTTGCATTCGTCTCAGATCATGAACCGAAAAACTTCTCAAAAGCTGAGCACGATGAAATCTGGATCAATGCTATATAAGAGGAACTTGATCAATTCAAGAGAAACGAAGTATGGGATTTAGTGCCTAAACCAAAGAATCAAAAGACCGTAGGAACAAAGTGGGTATTTCGCAATAAGCTAGATGAACAAGGTAACGTAGTCAGGAACAAAGCCAGACTTATAGCTCAAGGTTACAGTCAGCAGGAAGGTATTGACTATGGTGAGACCTTTGCACCCGTAGCTAGATTAGAAGCAATAAGAATCTTGTGTGCATATGCTAGCTTTATGAACTTTAAATTGTTCCAAATGGATGTTAAAAGTGCATTCCTTAATGGAGTTATAAATGAGGAGGTTTATGTTAGTCAGCCTCCAGGGTTTGAGGATTCAAAATTTCCAAACCACGTTTATAAACTCAAAAAGGCTCTGTACGGCCTAAAGCAAGCACCACGTGCTTGGTACGAAAGGCTGACCAGTTTTCTGCTGACTAGAAACTATGTCAGAGGAAAAGCTGACACAACCTTATTCATTAAGAAAAAGGGTAAAGATACCCTGTTGGCACAAATATATGTGGATGATATTATCTTTGGTGCTACTAATGAGTCTATGTGCAAGGAATTTAGCAAACAAATGCAAACTGAGTTTGAAATGTCAACGATGGGAGAACATAACTTCTTCCTTGGACTTCAAATCAAACAAGGCAAGAATGGCATTTTCATTAGTCAGACTAAGTATGCTAAGGAGATATTGAAGAAATTTGATATGGAAAATAGTAAGCCAATATCTACCCCAATGGGTACTGACACGGTGCTCTGTGCTGATGAAAAAGGTGAACAGCTTGCGGATATCTTCACGAAGCCACTAGCTCGTGAGCAGTTCAGCATACTAAGGGAAGCTATCGGTATGTCTAATCCTCTTCAGTAAATATCTGAGCTAAATGAATATTGAGTGATTATAATATGCCGAGTGATCATTACATGTTGAGTAACTATCATATGCTGAGTAAAACTGAATGATATGAAATCACTATATGCAGAGTTGCTATATATATTGAGTGATTACTAAATGCTGAGTTACTTCACATGATATGAATCCCTTCTACGCTAAACTGAGCACTCAGAACTCCAAACGTTTAGTATCCTAGATGCTGAGTAAGAAAACTTGCGACGCGTATTTAAGTAGCCACCTAGGATGACGTAAGTGTAATGATTAGAAACCCATGCGCTGAACGTGTCATAAATGTCAGAATTTAAAACCGTTGAACGTTTCAAAACCAAACCGCCATTCTGACCTATCAGATCGACGCTCTCCGACTATAAATAGTGGATGAATTCCCACTAACTTCTCTTTACGCTTGAAACTTATCGCACTCGATCTCTCTCTCTCTCTCTCAATTCCGTAATCTTCTGCATTTCTCAAATCCTCAAGAACATCATGTCGAGCGATTCCCAGAACAACTCCAGCGAAAACTACGACGACAACCGCTCAAACATTAACCCAGCCTCTCCTGCTGAGCAGGAATATAACGAGACGTCTTCAGAGTCTCAAGAATAGTTACATGGTCAGCATGACCAAGCTATGCCCGAGGTCAGCATCCTCAGTGAAAACCCTCACACTGACCAAACGACTCATTCGAAGAAGAAGAACAAGAACAAGAAACCTAAAGAAAGGAAGTTCTACCAAGTCTTCAATAGCATAAAAGGCCTAAACATGTATCGTTCCCGATGGTTTTCCGGGAGCTTCATCAATGAAGAAAAACCCTTCTGTGTCTGGATTACTAAGAACGGGTGGACTGACCTCTTTTCTCTACCTGCAACTACTTACCCGCAACTGGTGAAGGAGTTCTACGCAAATCTAATGGTCGCTGAGGACGATGTGAAGGAATTAAGGCTAAGGTATAGCAGCGGAAATATAAAAATTTTAGCCTACTTCCTTTTAACCATAGGAGCCGTTAATCATTATTTCATATAAAGAGGAATAAGAAGAAATACCTTTTGAAGAACAATCTACCGTTGTTAAAGAAGCGCCCACAATTCTTCTCTGAGTTCCCAAGCACGAAGTATAACACGGTGAGGTTAAGTTAGAATCAACCGTATGAGATGCAACCAAAATAGATTGCCTCTAATTAACCAACACAAGATCAAAGAGAAAGAAAGATAGATGAAATTAATCGATCAATGGAAGTCGTATGAATTCTTGTCCACGAAACGGGGGAGTCGAATTCTCTTTCTCTCACTAGCTAGGGATTTCGAAAAGCACAAAGGGGAGAGTGTATGGCTTAGTCGAAATTCATGTAGTAGGGGGGTATATATAATAACTTGTATCTAAACCCTAGTTAGATAGGAATAGGTTACTTAATAGGAATTCAATTCGGAATAGGATTCCCAATTATTATCTTATAATATATCTAGGATAATAATAAATAACCTAATTGGATAATAATAGGAGTATATTACTCTAATTAAAACTCCTAACTTAATTATCTCTTAATTAATTTAATTCACAAACCTAATCAAATTAGGATTAATGGAATTAAAATAATTCCTTATTTATTATATATAAATTTCGGCCCCCTCTATTTAAATGGGCCTTACTAGGCTCAATGGGGCTTCCATCTATTAATGACATCCATCTCTCTTTTGGTTCCAAGTCTTATGTGTGATCCATTAGGTTCTTACTACTTCTGGCCGTATGCAACTATTAAATTAATTTCTTCAAGAATTATATTTAATCCTTGCATAACGGAATGATGTACTGAGTATGTTATTGGCAAGTCTGTAATCATTCCCCCAGAGTCCGTTAAGAAGACAGGTTGATTCTGTCGTTAACCCTTCCGTATTAGTTACGGTATAATTCGATCCTTTATCAACTACATCCTTGAACTGAATCTTATGACTATGGGTGATGTCAAGTCACATATAGCGAGACGTTCGTTTTACTTGTATAGGCCGAGTCAACTCAAATAGATAGGTAAAGTGAAATCTGTATTTCTTACTCTTAAGCTATCACCTTGCAAGGATTTAGAGTCGAGTCTTCCACAAGCGATCCTTGGATGTATCTCCCATTAATCGGGAGTGATAAATGCTCAATCCAATGTATAACTACCCTGACATTACCTCCTGTGACACCCAACCTTTGCAGTTCACACCCCAGAGTCATCTCTGTTAAGGATCGTGGGACCGCAGGATCAAAGTCTCACATTCAGTAATTCAGGATGACCAATTAACATTCCTTTGAGTCTGAGGATTAGTTATACCTATTAATACCAATGAGATGAACATGTGACAAGGATGAATCTACCCATCCTGTTATCTCAAATCGGATCCCCAATCCTAATGAATGACGTTTCATCGGATCTATGTAACTGTCCAGATATCTATATATATGAAGCTTGTGAGATCAGCTTTCTGTCGAACAGAAGACATTGTTACATACAAGTCTCAATCGTGATATATCAATACTAAACATATCACTTGACTTGGGGTGGTTTTAAGTTTATTATAAAGTTTTGTCTCACTTCATGCTTGTATGAACACTTTATAATCACTTTAAACAAACTTACGGATTTCCTTTTATTAGACTTTATTTAGTGCTTAAAAGGGATTGCCTTTATATATATATAGTTATAAAACATATATCTTATTAAAACAAATGATATAAAGAACAATTCATTTACATTAAGTTTGTATCCTGCAAAAATTATCTATAGGACACTAAACCCCAACATACTCCCACTTGGACTAAAGCCAATTGTTTCTAAAACTTATCCCAGTAGAAGTTAAATGACGATCATGTACTTTCTGGGTTAAAGGCTTTGTCAACGGATCTGCAACGTTGTCCTCTGTAGGTACTCTTTCTATTCTCACATCTCCTCTAGCCACAATCTCTCTTATGATGTGGTATCGCTTTAGGTAGTGCTTGGATGCATTATGAGACCGTGGTTCCTTTGCTTGCGCAATGGCTCCATTGTTATCACAGTATAGAGTAATGGGATTGACAATGTCAGGCACCACACCTAGTTCTATAATGAACTTTCTAATCCAAACTGCTTCCTTTGCTGCTTCCGCAGCAGCGATGTACTCTGACTCGGTCGTAGAGAAAGCTACGCTTCCCTGCTTGGAACTCTTCCAACTGACCGCGCCCCCATTCAAGATAAACAGGTATCCTGATTGGAATTTAAAATCATTCTCATCTGTGAGATGACTAGCGTCTGAAAATCCTTCAATTTTCAGATCTCCTTCTCCGTACACTAGGAACATATCTTTAGTCCTTCTCAAGCACTTAAGAATGTTCTTGACGGCAATCCAATGCTCGTTTCCTGGATTCCCTTGGTAACGACTCGTTACAGATAACGTGAACGCTACGTCAGGTCTAGTGCATAGCATAGCATACATAATCGAACCGATCGCGCTGGCGTACGGGACTACAGCCATGCGTCGTTTGTCATCATCAGTTTTAGGACATTGATGATTGTTTAACTTTACTCCATGTAGCATGGGTAAGTTACCTCGTTTCGATTCAAGCATGCTAAACCGATTTAACACCTTTTCAATGTATGTAGCCTGTGAAAGACCAAGCAGTCTTCTCGATCTATCTCTATAGATCTTTATACCAAGTATATAAGCTGCTTCACCAAGGTCTTTCATTGAGAAGTTACCGGATAGCCATACTTTTACCGACTGTAATAGAGCAATGTCATTTCCCATTAACAGTATATCGTCCACATATAGTATGAGAAATGCTATAGAGCTCCCACTTGCTTTCTTGTAAATGCAAGCTTCTTCGCAATTTTGTTCGAAACCAAATTGTTTTATGGTTTCGTCAAAACGCTTGTTCCTTCTTCTAGATGCTTGCTTGAGTCCATAAATGGATCTCTAAAGTTTGCAAACTTTATTTGCATCCTTTGATATGAAACCTTCAGGCTGCATCATGTATACATCCTCAAGCAGGTTTCCATTTAGGAAAGCTGTTTTCACATCCATTTGCCAAATCTCATAATCGTAGTGAGCGGCAATAGCAAGCATGATTCTGATTGATTTGGACATAGCAACAGGAGAGAAGATTTCATCATAATCAACACCTTGTTTCTGACAATATCCTTTCGCTACCAGCCTAGCCTTGTAAGTGCTAACCCTTCCATCCATGTCAGTCTTCTTTTTGAAGATCCACTTGCACCCAATGGGAATTATCCCTTCGGGTGGATCAACCAAAGTCCACACTTGGTTAGTATACATGGAATCCATTTCAGAATCCATGGCCTCAAGCCATGCTTTAGAATCTGGACTAGTAAGAGCCTCTTCGTAGTTTTCGGGTTCGTCGTCTAACACGGGAACCTCGTTATCATCTCCCACTAGAAAACCATATCTAACTGGGAGTTCACGAACTCTTCGTGATCTACGAATAGGTGCCACTGGAGTCTCATCTAATGGGACTTCTTCGAGTACCTCAACCGCTTCTGTTGTTTCAGTCGGTGTTTCTTCCTCTTGAACTTCGTCGAGTTCAATCACGCTTCCCTTTTGTGTTTCTTCGAGAAACTCTTTCTCTAAGAAGGTTGCGTGCTTGGATACTATTACTTTCTGATCATCTGGATGATAGAAGTAATACCCTATGGTTTCCCTGGGATATCCAACGAAGAAACATTTATTAGCTTTAGAATCTAGTTTGTCGGACGCTATGCATTTGACATACGCTGAACAACCCCATACTCTCATAAATGAGAACACGGGTTTCCTACCAACGAACAATTCATATGGTGTGGAACTAGCGGATTTAGTTGGTACTCGGTTCAGGGTGAAGAGGGCAGTTTCTAAGGCATAGCCCCAGAACGTCTTTGGAAGAGAGGCCATGCACATCATGGATCGTACCATATCTAATAGGGTACGGTTTCTCCTCTCGGATACACCATTGTGTTGTGGTGTATAGGGAGGTGTCCATTGTGAGCATATCCCACATTCAGTTAGATAATTCAGAAAATCATCTGAAAGATATTCGCCACCTTGATCGGATCGAAGCGTCTTTATTTTCTTTTCTAATTGATTTTCCACTTCATTCTTGAAGCATTTGAACTTGTCAAAAGCTTCTGATTTGTGCCTCATCAAGTAGATGTAACCATATCGAGTATGGTCATCTATGAAGCTTGTGAAGTATCTGAATCCTCCTCTTGCTTGGACCGACATAGGACCGCATACATCTGAATGAATGAGTCCTAGAGTGTCTGATACACGCTCACCTTTATTGCTAAAGGGTGTCTTTGTCATTTTACCTTTTAAACATGATTCGCATGTTTCCAATTATTCGGAATCGATTGGATCTATAAGCCCATCTGAATGTAGCTTTAGCATGCGTCTCTTGTTTATATGGCCTAAACGACAATGCCACAAGTAAGTTGAATTATCTAGCTTATGTCTTTTGGTATCAATTGCAAAAGCATGAATTTTGTTATCTAACACATAAATCCCATTTTGTGAAATTCCTGAAAAATAAAAGATCGAATCTTTATAAATATTGCAACTCTTGTCTTTTATTGAAATATGAAAACCGTCGTCAACAAGACGGCTAATAGAAATAATGTTACGAGACATCTCAGGAACGTATAAACAATTCCTTAATTCTATTACAAGCCTAGAGGGAAAAGGTAAAACATAATCTCCAATTGCGAGGGCGGCAACTCTTGCTCCATTTCCAACTTGCAAGTTTATGCTTCCTTTCTTTAGTTCCTTAGTCTGTTTTAGCTCCTGCATATTTGTACAAATATGAGATCCACATCCGGTATCAAGTACCCAAGATTTAGATAGTGAAACTGTATTTAGTTCAATATAAAACATACCAGATGCAGAAGCACCATTATTTGCCTTCTCGTGGAAGGTTAGGTACTCCATGCAGTTCCTCCTCCAATGCCCCAAGTCACCACAATAGTGGCACTTTCCTTTGGGCTTCTTTGGTTCCTTTCCCTTCGTTTCGGTGAGCACAGCCCCCTTGCATTTATCAAGATGGTTTGGATTGGGAGAGACCCCTTTCCTTTTTCTCGATCCTTCAATAGCAAGGGCCAGTATTTCCTCGTTTTCTTTTATAATGGGCTCGACTGACTCGAGCATATGTGCAAGCTCTACAAGAGAGGTTTGCAAGCCACTCATTTGATAGTTCATTATGAACTGTGAGTAACTCTCGGGGAGGGACTGAAGAAGTAAGTTTTCACTTAGTTCATGGTCCATCGCATCTCCAATACTAGAAAACTTGGTGATAAGGCTGATCATCTTTGCACAATGTGCCATTACAGATGTGCCCACCTGCATCTTGCTTTTATATAACTCCTTGGTTATTTCGAAGCGTTCGCACCGAGTTTCATTCACAAATAACTCTTTGAGGTGCTTGACCATGGAATAGGAATCCATATCTGAATGTAGTTGCCTTTTAACTTCCGGTGTCAGAGATGCAAGTATGATGTCCCCCGTTTGATCATCATCAGATTTATGCTTCAAGTAAGCATAAAATTCTTGGTAGGGAGCATCATCAGTTGGGTAAGGGGGTATCGGTGTATCAAGTACATACCCTTTCCTCTCGAACTTCAAAACAATTTTGAGGTTACGAAACCAGTCGGTGAAGTTTGAACCATTCAATTTGTTATCGGTAATGATGTAACGCAGATCGGTGTTAGTCATGATTTTAAGAGTGTGTTTAAACAAAACCTGAGAGTGAGAAAGAGTAAACGTATGTCATTCATTTGCTTTAAAGTATAACAATCTAAAATTATAGGCCTTTTAATTTATTTCAGATTGCTCCCACTATTTTGCCAAATTAATAGCCCTCCATATTAATTCGAAGAATTTCACAAATCCTTTAGTGAGCTAGGATCCTAACTCCTGAGATTTCGCCTTGAGTTTGCTCAACAAGCTAGTCTCATTTGTTAGGTAGATTCATGTAATCAATCACATCTTGAATCTGACTCCTAGGTTATTGGGTTACTAACCACATTAGTAACTAATATGCTATTCACATTAATCCCAACCATATTGCCCATTAGTTTATGACAACATGAGTTTGCTCATCCAATTATCATAATCTAATTTAAGTATTACCCCATATTCATGAAAGAATGACTTTTGATAATTCAGGTGTTACCATAAGACCCCGAGCTTGAGTTTGCTCAACAACCCAAAGGCCCCCAGTACTGCCGGCTGAATTATAATATTAGGGAGGGGCAACCGATTTTAATAACTTGCTTATTTACTTAACTTTTTAACGAGGGATTTTATTTAAGTCTCATAATCTAACTTAGTCTTGATTTGCTTTAGCATACATCAGACACACATACATTCACATACATTGGCGTTATGGACATATCATCTAAATTATTCCGTCGAGCCAGAGACGGAATAAAAGGGCAAACCTAAGGAAATACTAACTATTACATATTTCTCTTTAGGTCCTCCGTCTTCTCCATGGCGCCTTGAAATTACATATTAATTTCTATACTACTATAAGAAAACTTCAATTGAATTGAAGGGAATCAGATGAGAGGAGAAATTACAATAGATAGTAGAAAGGCAGGACGCGCAGGCCCTATTTCAAAAATACCAAAAGACTAAAAGAGGGTCCAAATATGTCCATAACTCCAAACATGCATAGACTCAATTAAATAAATTTAATTGGTTGATTACATAACCGGCTTATGTAATATTTAGGTTAATCACATTAACTCGTCAAATTAACTTTCATCCAATTTTACTTCTAATCGTTTTGTATCTTTATATTAATCCTTAGATTAATATAACCATATAAAACGTCGATTATGCATGTCCCAATTATTTTGATTTCAATTCATTTAACACTTTGATTTACAATTTGGTAAAAACAAACTTTTAAACGAATTTTTCATTCGATAATCAAAACAGAAAACTATTAACTTCTGAAACATATATTTATATATACAAATTATATTCAAGCCGATTTTAACAATTAAAATCAAGTGGGATTCGGGACGGGGGCCCAAAACTGGGCTGCTGCCGTTTGGCAGCAGCCCCGCGGCTGCGCACGCGGCTGCCGCCGCGAGGCAGCAGCCGCGCGACAGCGGCTGGTCGCGCCGTGAGGCGTGACCCGAGCCGCTGTCGTATTTATTTTTTTTTTTATAAAACATATATATATATATATATCAGATTTTAAAACGGTTTTAAAAACGATTTTCATAAATAGGAAAAACTACAATAGATTTCCGTTTTATCTTTTAGAATTAATAAAACTAATTTTATTAACCTAACTATAAAACTAATAGATTTTGTTATAATGATTATCAACCGAAATAATTAGGAACATACGCATAATCTATTTTAATTAACAATTAACTAAAATTTATTTATCTTTAGAATTAATTAATCAAACTATTTGTTAATTAATCCTAACCATAAATATTTATTCAATCCTATTGAAAAACTTCTAAATTTTCATATATGAAATAACGGATTTAACGATGGCTCTGATACCACTGAAGGAATTAAGGCTAAGGTATAGCAGCGGAAATATAAAAATTTTAGCCTACTTCCTTTTAACCATAGGATCCGTTAATCGTTATTTCATATAAAGAGGGATAAGAAGAAATACCTTTTGAAGAACAATCTACCGTTGTTAAAGAAGCGCCCACAATTCTTCTCCGAGTTCCCAAGCACGAAGTATAACACGGTGAGGTTAAGTTAGAATCAACCATATGAGATGCAACCAAAATAGATTGCCTCTAATTAACCAACACAAGATCAAAGAGAAAGAAAGATAGATGAAATTAATCGATCGATGGAAGCCGTATGAATTCTTGTCCACGAAACGGGGGAGTCGAATTCTCTTTCTCTCACTAGCTAGGGATTTCAAAAATCACAAAGGGGAGAGTGTATGGCTTAGTCGAAATTCATGTAGTAGGGGGGTATATATAATAACTTGTATCTAAACCCTAGTTAGATAGGAATAGGTTACTTAATAGGAATTCAATTCGGAATAGGATTCCCAATTATTATCTTATAATATATCTAATATATCTAGGATAATAATAAATAACCTAATTGGATAATAATAATAGGAGTATATTAATATAATTAAAACTCCTAACTTAATTATCTCTTAATTAATTTAATTCACAAACCTAATCAAATTAGGATTAATGGAATTAAAATAATTCCTTATTTATTATATATAAATTTCGGCCCCCTCTATTTAAATGGGCCTTACTGGGCTCAATGGGGCTTCCATCTATTAATGACATCCATCTCTCTTTTGGTTCCAAGTCTTATGTGTGATCCATTATAGGTTCTTACTACTTCTGGCCGTATGCAACTATTAAATTAATTTCTTCAAGAATTATATTTAATCCTTGCATAACGGAATGATGTACTGAGTATGTTATTGGCAAGTCTGTAATCATTCCCCTAGAGTCCGTTAAAAAGACAGGTTGATTCTGTCGTTAACCCTTCCGTATTAGTTACGGTATAATTCGATCCTTTATCAACTACATCCTTGAACTGAATCTTATGACTATGGGTGATGTCAAGTCACATATAGCGAGACGTTCGTTTTACTTGTATAGGCCGAGTCAACTCAAATAGATAGGTTAAGTGAAATCTGTATTTCTTACTCTTAAGCTATCACCTTGCAAGGATTTAGAGTCGAGTCTTCCACAAGCGATCCTTGGATGTATCTCCCATTAATCGGGAGTGATAAATGCTCAATCCAATGTATAACTACCCTGACATTACCTCCTGTGACACCCAACATTTGCAGTTCACACCCCAGAGTCATCTCTGTTAAGGATCGTGGGACCGCAGGATCAAAGTCTCACATTCAGTCATTCAGGATGACCAATTAACATTCCTTTGAGTCTGAGGATTAGTTATACCTATTAATACCAATGAGATGAACAGGTGACAATGATGAATCTACCCATCCTGTTATCTCAAATCGGATCCCCAATCCTAATGAACGACGTTTCATCGGATCTATGTAACTGTCCAGATATCTATATATATGAAGCTTGTGAGATCAGCTTTCTGTCGGACAGAAGACATTGTTACATACAAGTCTCAACCGTGATATATCAATCCTAAACATATCACTTGACTTGGGGTGGTTTTAAGTTTATTAGTTTATTATAAAGTTTTGTCTCACTTCATGCTTGTATGAACACTTTATAATCACTTTAAACAAACTTACGGATTTCCTTTTATTAGACTTTATTTAGTGCTTAAAAGGGATTGCCTTTATATATATAGTTATAAAACATATATCTTATTAAAACAAATGATATAAAAAACAATTCATTTACATTAAGTTTGTATCCTGCAACAATTGTCTATAGGACACTAAACCCCAACACGATGATGACTATTTGGTCACCAGGGTCAAGAATAAGGAAATCACCATCACCCTCTCTTACCTTCCTATCCTGCTAAAGCTTAAAGCAGAAGGTGCTGAGTTGCGATGCACGAATGATTATAAGCGGGTTAAATACATTGTTGAGTTCTGTAAACCCAAGAACCATAAAGGAGAGATCGCCAGTACCAGTATGGGTCAGCATCAAAAACAAGCCCACTATATCCTGACCAATTTCTTGTTTCCTAAGGTCAACTCCTCCTCCTCGGCTTCCAACTTTGAGCAGTGCTTCATCTGGCACATGCTGAACTACAAGCCGCTCAATATGCCCGTTTTTCTTATTGGGGCTTTCCTACGCAGCATCGGGATCCTTCGAATGGGTTCTCTCATCACCAAAATTCTTCAGGATCATCAGGTCAGCTTCAAAGGAGAAATTAACATCGAGGGAACCGAGATCACCTCAGCGATTCTATTTGGCTTAGCTCACAGCCTTCCCATCAAACCTAAGAAGGGTAAGGGACCCTTGGTCAAAGAAGCTCCTGCTGAGGAAGATGTGATTGAAGAGACAACTGCTGAGTTGTCAAAGAAAGGAAAGAAAGTTGTAATTGACACAACACCTGCTGAGCGAACTAGGCATGAAAGAAAAAGAAAAGCTGACCAATCCTCAACCCCACTGGCCAGGGATATTAATAAGACTGTCAAGAAAATCAGGGTGGTAGTTGGTGGAAAGAAAGCTGCTCCTGCTGAGCCAGCGCAAGAAAAGCCAGAGTCAGCTGAGAAGAAACAGAAGAGAGCTGACCTTGAGGAAAGTGAGGAGACTCCTGAGCAACCCTTAAAGAGGAAGAAGACCTCTGAGATGACACCGTTGGAAGCTAACCTCATAGACTTCGTCATTCCCAAAGAATCTCACTTCCTGCGAGCTCAGGAGATCGACCTGGAAAAGACACCTTGTGATCAAGAGGAAGAACAAGGTTGTACTGAGGAACTGGCTCGAGCTGACAAGGTATATTCTACTGAGCCGAGTAAAACAGCTGCTGCTGAGCAGACTGGTGAGCAAGGAGTTAAGTCTCCAGTAAAAGACAAGGTTGAAGAGAACCTCTACGCTGACCTAGGACTTAATTTCTCTTCTGAGTCACCAGACTCTCCTGCCGCTGACCCATCTCCTCCAACCAAAACTCAAAAGGGCAGTGCGGACAAGCGTTTCAAACGCAAAGCTCAGAAACCTAACATCATTGATCTGTTGGATGAATCTCCCCTGAGGGACCCTATCACGGACTTAACTGGGCTCCAATTCCAATTCTTCACTACTATCACCGAGCCCACTCCGGATCAAGTCAAGGAAAAACAAGCCTCTGTTTCTCAAGCTGAGGAACAAGCCACTAAGGGTCCAATTTCTGCCGACACCTCTGCTCAACCTTCCAGTGAGCAAGTGCTCGATGTTCCTGCTGCTCAACATAAAGAGTTAGCAAAGGAAACTCCACCTGCTAAATACAGTGTTGAGTTGCCTCCACCTCAAAGTTATACTCAACTCTAGACTGACCCTGAGCAGGTCAATATCACTGTTAAGCAACCACTTCCTTCTTCTACTGAGTAGTTAGTGTTGGAATTTAGTGTCATAAGTACAATTGTTTTGGATATTAATATTAATGAATAAATTGTTTATTTGGTCATTTGTTTAATCAGATATATAACATTAATATGTAACGATATATAAAGGCACAAATCTTTCGCAAAGGAAGTAATCCTAAGTTTATTCAAGTAGTTATAAAGTGTTCATACAAGTATGAAGTGAGACTATACTTTATAATAGACTGATAGACTTAAAGTAAACCCAAGTCAAGTGATATGTTATAGGGATTGGCATATTGCTGTTGAGACTTGCATGTAACAGTGTTTTCTGTCGAGACAGAAAGCTGATCTCACAAGCTTTAGATATTCTGATATCTAGACAGTTACATGGATCTGATGAAGGAGTTCATTAGGATTGGGACCCGACTTGAGATAACAGAATGGAATGATTTATCTAATGTGTCAACTGTTCATCTCATCGGTATTAGTAGGTATAACTAATCCTCAGACTCAAACATTCATTAATTAGTAATTCTGGATTGCAGAGTCTGATACTTTGATTCTGTGCGAGCACGATCCAATAGGTGAGAGCCTAGGGTGTGTGAGAGCAGGGTTGGGTATCACGCGAAGTAATTATAGAATGGTTAATGTCAGATTGAGCATTCGTCACTCCCGATAAATGGGAGATATATCCAAAGGGCCGCTTGTGGTGAATTGACTGAAATCCTTGCAAGGTGATACAGTTAAGAGTGGAAATAAATATTTCACTTAACTTATCTTTCAGAGTGAATTCAACCTGTATAAGTAAAACCGGATTGTTCGTTATATGTAACCTTGACACGTTCCATGGTTATAAGGAATTGACTGAAAGGATATAGTTGATGAAGGATCGTATTATAATGTACCTAATACAGAAAGGTTAATGTCAGTTATCAACCTGACTTCTTAATTGCTCTGGGGGAATATCATAGGTTCTGCTAGTAACAGCTCTCGACGGTATTCCGTTATATATATGTTGGAATTAATCGTGATGAATAATTCCAAATGATATATACGGCTAGTGGCAATAAAGAACCTAGTGGGTCGCATATGGGACTTGGAATCGGAGAACGAAAATGTAATTAGTGGGACATATACACATGGGCCGAAATTTACATTAATTTAGGGATAAATTAATTTGATTAATAATTATAATTTGATTATGGTTATCAATTAAATTAAAAGATTATCTGATAATATTAATTAGAAGTTTTATGTGATTGAAACTCTATTTAATTATCCCTAACATTAATTAATTATTAATTTGATTAATAATAATTATCTAGATATAATTAGTTATTATTTAGATAATAGTAAAGTGTTTATTTAATTATCTAATTAGGAATCCTATTCCGTATAAGATTCCAATTATTTAATTACCTAACACAACTGGGATTAGGGTTAAGAAAAGTCTATAAATAGACTTCCCTAACCCCAAATTTCGACACACACAAAAATAGGAGATGAGGAATCGTTCCGTCTTTCGTCTCATCTAATTTACTTTATTTCTTACTCCCTCTTTGATCTCGTATCGATTTCTGTTAGAGATAATCATTGCGATTGCTATTCATTGAAGGTTGATCACTAATTATCTTTTGGTTTTGTGTTGAATCAAACGTTCGTGGTTCACGAGTTGATAATAGCAAGTTGTGGGCACTTCGTTTGCAACGGTAGATAGTTCATCAATAAAGGTATTACTATCTATCTCTCTTTATATGAAATAACAATTAAAAGATCTTGGAAAAGGGAAATAGATAAAATAGATAAAATTTTATTATTCCGCTATGCCTAGGCTTGTCTATTTTCCTACAGTTAGAAAACCAGGCCACTCCTGCTGGCCTCAATAAAAGTGCAGCTGTTGTAGGTGCCGCGGCCTCGCCCGGGCGGATCGGGGGGTGGACACCGTTGACGACAGATGCTGTGATTGGCGCCGAAAGCAACCAATCGCGGAATCAAGCTACTCGGCAGGGCCGGAGCTCGGAGTATGGAAGAGTCACCACCCACGAATGGGAAATGAACACTGATCCCTTGCGGGAGACCGGTGAGGGTTCGGGAAACTTAGGTACTAGCCGAGAAGGCTAGCTCCTTTCCGAAGAAAGGCTACTAGGCACCTCGACATCGCCCGGTTATGAACCACCGGCCTCCTACTTAGCATGTTAGGCGCTAATGGACTAATCGCACATTTCTTTAAGTTTAAAATTCATTTGAAACCTTTTCTTTCTCGTTTTGAAAACCGTTTTGAGCATATATTGTTGAAAGCCATATTAGTAAAGAATCACCCATTTACATGAATTTAGAGTATATGGAAGAAAGAGGGAGATAGAAGAAAGATATTATAGTTTATTCACAATGTGAATCGTGTCTTAAGCCATACATTCAATCTAAACTAATCTCACTCCCCGAAAAGAAAGTTTATTTACATGGTTCGTACCTTAATCGTCGTTGGAACGATTTAGATACGTTTCAAAACCCCGTGGATTTACATGATGTTCACTCGAATCGTCGTTGGAACGATTAGAGCGTTTGAAAACGCGAAATAAGAAGTTTTAACTCGAAAACGTGATTAAGTATACAAGTCAATTTATTTTATACAAAACCATTTAGATAGAAAAACAATTCAAAACTCTATTATTTACAAAGAAAACAATTTTAATTACAATGTTCGCTTAATCCGTCGTTGGAACGGATCAAGGTTTTAAACCGTGGGATTTTAGAAAGTCATTTGAAAGGGCAAAGAACTAAAAACCTTTTATTTACATTAAGCACCTCTAGAAACCTTTAGTTTAAATAAGCAAATTGGACTCTCTCTTTTTGTGGTCTATTTTCCCTTTTTCACTCAATTAGTCTTTATTTGAATATGATTACAATAATTAATGAATTAAACCCAAATTCACCCAACCAAAACACTTTTAAAACATATATATATAGGAAATTCAAATGGAGAATAAATATAAATATACATTATGGTAAAAATAATAATAATAATACTTATAGATCAAAGAAAATAAGATAAGAAAAATAATAATAATATATATACAAGTGTTATTAATAAGTACAAATGGTGATAAATATACTACTAGATATAATATACGATATATTCTAACTTGAAAACATGTAAATATAATGGACAAAGCCCATAAATAAGGAAATTATATTTAACCCCCAAAATAACCTTTATACATAATAAATATTTAGGAAATAACCCCCCAAACAATAATTGATCTAGTTTAAATGATTTTTAAAAGAAAAATATATATATACAAATAGTTTTACAAAACCAAATTAATGTAAATTATGTCCAAATGTACAAAATAAGTAAATACATAAATAATTATTAGTTAGTTACCCCCAAAAATAATTTTAATAAATATACTACATAGTTATATATATGCATATATAAGTCCAAATGTCAAAAAGATGAGAAAAAGGTTTGAAAAATAGATTTTTAAGTTCCATCAGCTTTACCGACGGAAAATCCGTCGGTAAACCGCCTTTACTGACAGAAAACGGCAAATTATAGAATCAGTCCAACAGTTTCCAGATTTATTAAAATACTTTAAATCTAATCTATTCTATCATTTTGGGTCTCCGAACTACCCAAATCGGATCATAGTCTATAACGGAGACTCCTAAAATGATGTTTTATTTCAAAACGTTATTTGAAAATATTTTTAAAATCTATATTTACAACATTTTAATCCCGAACTACCCTTAAATCGGGTCACGGTTCGTGTTGGGACTTTAAAATGAGGTTTTTATTTCAAAAAAACACAAAACGTTTATTTAATACGAGACGGGAATTAAATAAATACGGAATAAATAAACGTGATAAATAAATAACTTAAAGCAATAAAAACTATAAACTAAATAAATAAAGGAAATAAATAAATAAATAAAACGAGTCTAGTCCTCGGATAATACCTCAAGATCGGTATTGACGGCTTGATGTCGGTTGATTCCACGAGTTATGATTTTTTTAGTGTTTTTTCATGTTTGGTAAAATATTCAACTTTTAGGAAATTTCAATCTTTTAGGAAAAAAATGTTTTTTCCCAAAAAAAATCACTCTCTCTCTAAAAAATGTTTTAGAGTGAGAAGCTTTCCTCAATCCCCCCCTCCTCAAATGCATGGGGATCCGTGCCTTTTATTGGCACGGATCCCAAAGTTGGCGACGCCGAACCTTGGGTTGGGCGGACGCCCAACAGGCGTTGGGCGGACGCCTAACGCAGGTTGGGCGACGCCCAACCTTGAGTTGGGCGGACGCCCAACGCAGGTTGGGCGCGCGCCCCCACAGGCGCTGGGCGTGCGCCCAACTACCGTCGGGCGTGTGCTCGACGCTGCTGGGCGCTCGCCCAACGCCGCTGGACGCTTTCCCCACACCGTTGGACGCCCGCGAGCCGCCTATTCGTTGACACGCAATCCCTCAGGACCGCTTTGTGATTTTTTTATTATTTTTTATATTTTTTTATTATTGGAATCAACCGCTTTAACCGTCTGTTATGGGTTTTCATCACAGGTCCTCCGACTCGGTGTCTACAGCTGCTGATCAGGCTGGCACTTCTACTTCTGGGCAGCATCAAACCTCTCCAATTCCTGCTGCTAACCAGAAAACAGCCACTGAGCAGAACACTGATGGTTCCTACAATTATTTGGATGCTTCTGAGTCAGGAAGAAGAATCATCCAATCTGCTCAAACTCTACTTCAAGAGCTACATCAGTCTCAAGCCGATGCTGATGGGTCCATTCCTGCTGAGCCAACTCAATTCTCCTCCATCACGCAACTTTTGACCGAACTCAAAGGTCTCAAGGAGCTGATGAGTGTTATGACTTCTCTAGTCTCTCAGTAGCCCAAGCAAGAATTCATAGTCAAGCTGGCCGACCTTTAGCTGATGATGGTTAATCATATGAACTCAAGCGAAGGGAAAATCAACGACCTATCAGTTACAAACTCATCATCTGCAACTTCTGCTGAGGTCACTCAGCATTTCTCCCAGCTGTCCGCCGAGCTAACCGGGGCTCGTGAACTTATCTCCTCCTCTTCTCAATGCTCCATAGAAGAAATCGGTGAGGCTATTCGCCTAACTCAACCTGAGCAAAGAGGAAATGGACACTGACCAAGTAAAGACCAATGACATTCTGCAATGCACTCGATCAACACTTACCCATGTCCGGCACATCAATACTCAACGTCTTTCGTATGATACTGCGATGCTCAGGATGTATCATCAATCCTATGCACGGATGACAGACTCTATTACTTGGATTGGGAAATCTCTTGAGTATTTACTCAGTATGCTCAGCGCCAACATTAAAATCCCCGCCTCGAGTATGGCCGATGGAGTGTAGGTCTTTAAGGGTCTAAGGGAAAGTACGGGTCACATGCAACATTATTCATCCATACTGACTCGTGATGTTCAACAAGGGACATTTTTTGCTCCTCCCTTTCAATCTACTGATGTTGGCAAAACGGGGGAGAAAGATCAAGCTAAGCAAGCTGCTGGAACTCAGCAGAAGCCGGGGGAGAAAGACAAAGCTAAGCAGCCAGCTGTTGATGCTCGTAAAGTATATAGCATTTAATAGGACAAGTGTATCCTATCGCAACAAGTAATATTGTGCTAAGCACGAGATCGAACTACAAAGACTATTTGTTATAATTATTAAATCTACCTAGGTTAATCTAACTATTCAGAGGGTTGGATAATGATTTGGGTTTTGTCTGATTAACTGATTGAATTAAAAGCAATTATTTAATAAAATAAAGTGAACAATTAACATGGAAAAGGTGAGTTAACGGATGGCACAATCTAGGTCGAGGAATTCCTTGATTAAATCCTATGTATGGGTTCAGGGAATTAGGATTTATGTGTTACCAGTGATTAGACGGTAATTGCCCTAATGAGATAGATAAATTTGTACGGGATTTGTCTAACCTATTCACATGCATTCGGGTGACGGCTTGATTAGGCATATACACTAGGTCATGCAAAGCATTAGGTTCTTTGGCAACTAAGGCTAAAGTCGTAGCCCTGCCACAAAGCCGCACTCCTAGTAGTCTCTAGCGAGGTCAGATTTACATAGGTTCAGTATAGACAATTCCGTGGTCAGGTTCTCGTCTATCTATAATCCTATTTAACGTCAGGGTAACAGGCATTAAGCAAATTATATACATAAACAGGGTAGTTGATCATTATCAATGTTCATTCTAGCATAAATCATGTTCCTAACATCATCAAGGCATTAAGCATGCATAATCTGTTCAATCAAAGGCTCTAGTTCTCTAATCATACATATTCATACAATCAATTTCATCCCCATCCCGAATTGGATGGGGATCGGTTCATAGACAAACCAATCCAAGCAATAGGCATGTTAGATTAATAGAAAACATCTACGACAATTTATAAAAGCAAAAGATAAATAGGCGAAGAGATAGAAATCCAAAACTCATTCTGCCGATTCCGATTATAAATTAGAAGAGATGAAGATCTTCTCTCGTCAATTGTGATAAATGAAATTACATAATTAAACCTAATCTTGGAAACTGGAAAAACAGTATTAAAACCTAATCTAAAACTGAGCTACTCAAAACAGTATTGTGATAAATGAAATTCACTGTTGAGACTTGCATGTAACAATGTCTTCGAACAAAATTGCGAAGAAGCTTGCATTTACAAGAAAGCAAGTGGGAGCTCTATAGCATTTCTCATACTATATGTGGACGATATATTATTAATGGGAAATGACATTGCTCTACTACAGTCGGTAAAAGTATGGTTATCTGGTAACTTCTCAATGAAAGACCTTGGTGAAGCAGCTTATATACTTGGTATAAAGATCTACAGAGATAGATCGAGAAGACTGCTTGGTCTTTCACAAGCTACATACATTGAAAAGGTGCTAAATCGGTTTAGCATGCTTGAATCGAAACGAGGTAACTTACCCATGCTACATGGAGTAAAGTTAAACAATCATCAATGTCCTAAAACCGATGATGACAAAAGACGCATGGCTGTAGTCCCGTACGCCAGCGCAATCGGTTCGATTATCTATGCTATGTTATGCACTAGACCTGACGTAGCGTTCGCGTTATCTGTAACGAGTTGTTACCAAGGAAATCCGAGAGACGAGCATTGGATTGCCGTCAAGAACATTCTTAAGTACTTGAGAAGAACTAAAGATATGTTCCTAGTGTACGGAGAAGGTGATCTGAAAATAGAAGGATTTTCAGACGCAAGTCATCTCACAGATGAGAATGATTTTAAATCCCAATTAGGATACCTGTTTATCTTGAATGGGGGCGCGTTCAGTTGGAAGAGTTCCAAACAGGGAAGCGTAGCTTTCTCTACGACCGAGTCAGAGTATATCGCAGCTGAGGAAGCAGCAAAGGAAGCGGTTTGGATAAGAAAGTTCATTACAGAACTTGGTGTGGTGCCTGACATTGTAAATCCCATCACACTGTATTGTGATAACAATGGAGCCATTGCGCAAGCAAAGGAACCATGGTCTCATAATGCATCCAAGCATTACCTAAAGCGATACCACATCATAAGAGAGATTGTGGCTAGAGGAGATGTGAGAATAGAAAGAGTACCTACAGAGGACAACGTTGCAGATCCGTTGACAAAGCCCATAACCCAGAGAGTACATGATCGTCATCTAACTTCTACTGGGATAAGTTTTAGAAACAATTGGCTTTAGTCCAAGTGGGAGTATGATGGGGTTTAGTGTCCTATAGACAATTGTTCTAGGATACAAACTTAATGTAAATGAAGTGTTCTTTATATCATTTGTTTTAATGAGATATATGTTTTATAACTATATAAAGGCAATCCCTTTTAAAGCACTAAATAAAGTCTAATAAAAGGAAATCCGTAAGTTTGTTTAAAGTGATCATAAAGTGTTCATACAAGCATGAAGTGAAACTAAAGTTTATGATAAACTAATAAACTTAAAACCACCCCAAGTAAAGTGATATGCCCAGGATTGACATATCACTGTTGAGACTTACATGTAACAATGTCTTCTGTCCGACAGAAAGCTGATCTCACAAGCTTCATATATATAGATATCTGGACAGTTACGTGGATCCAATGAAAGGGAGTTCATTAGGATTGGGGATCCGATTTGAGATAACGGGATGGGTAGATTCATCCTTGTCACCTGTTCATCTCATTGGTATTAATAGGTATAACTAATCCTCAGACTCAAAGGAATGTTAATTGGTCATTCTGAATTACTGAATGTGAGACTTTGATCCTCTTGTAACACGATCCTTAACAGAGATGACTCTGGGGTGTGAATAGCAAAGGTTGGGTGTCACAGGAGGTAATTTTAGGATAGTTATACATTGGATTGAGCATTTATCACTCCCGATAAATGGGAGATACATCCAAGGATCGCTTGTGGGAGACTCGACTCTAAATCCTTGCAAGGTGATAGCTTAAGACTTGAAATACAGATTTCACTTAACCTATCTATTTGAGTTGACTCGGCCTGTACAAGTAAAATGAACATCTCGCTATATGTGACTTGACATCATCCATAGTCATAAGATTCAGTTCAAGGATGTAGCTGATAAAGGATCGAATTATACTATAACTAATACGGAAAGGTTAACGACAGAATCAACATATCTTCTTATGGCTCTGGGGGAATGATTACGGACTTGCTAATCACATACTCTGTACATCATTCCGTTATGCAAAGATTAAATATAATTCTTTAAAAATTAATTTAATAGTTGCATACGGCCAGAAGTAATAGGAACCTAATGGGTCACACATAAGACTTGGAACCTAAAAGAGAGATAGATGTTAATTAATTGATGGAAGCCCAATTGAGCCCAATAAGGCCCATGGACCATAAGGGGGGATCGAAATTCATGTATAATACATGAATGATTAATTTGATTTTAATCAATCCTAATTAGATTAGGATTATGAATTAAATTAATTAAAAGATAAATAAGTTAGGAGTTTTAATTAGATTATAATACTCCTATTATTATCCAATAAGGTTATTATTATTATCCTTAATATATTAGATATATAATGAGATAATAATTAGGAATTCTATTCCGAATTGAATTCCTATTCAGTAACCTAATTCTATCTAACTAGGGATTAGATACAAGAGATTATAAATACCCCCCTATATAGGAATTTCGGCCAACACACTAAAGGCTAACCCTAAGTGATTTTCGAAATCCATCCCTAAGAGCAAGAGAGAGAATTTCGACCCCCAGTTTGAGGACGAGATTTTCCACGGCTTTCTTCCGATCAATTGATTTCATCTATTTCTTTTATCCTTGATCTTGTGTTGATTAATTAGAGGCAATCTATTTTGGTTGCTACTCAACGGTTGATTCTAACTTAATCTTCATGTGTTTTATTTTGTGCTTGGGAACTCGAAGAAGAGTTGTGGGCACTTCATTAACAACAGTAGATTGATCATCAAAAGGTAATTCTTCTTATCCCTCGTTATATGAAATAACGATTAATGGATCCTAGGGTTAATGGAAATAGGTTAAAAATTTTATATTTCCGCTGCTATACCTTAGCCTAATTTTCCACAGGCAGGTTTACATAAATCCCTTCCCGTAAGCAATAAAGAAGTAACATCTCCATATTTGCTATTTTGTCACTGTCATCTTTGCCAGTAACAGAATAGCAAATGAATTTATGCATCAGACGGAGGACAGGGTCTTTGATGAATTTATTTTTATAACTTTTAGACCCTGCCTCAATGCTACAGGACATCTCAAACCAGAAGGACTTTTCAGACATATTTTCCAACCAACCACTAATTCCCTCACCGTAAAGTCCGAACAATTCACAAAATAAATCTTCCGTGACAGTGTGTGTATTGTCAAACAAACGGAATTTAATGGAACTGGCTCCCTCATCAACAATGGAAGTAAAAGAAGTAAAGAATTCTAGGACTAGTGATGGGTATGTATCTAGTTCTAAATTCAGCAAATCGAACCACCCAACAGTTACAGCAATCTCTTGAATACTATCAAGCAAGCTTAGTTTCTCCAACAAATAAAAATCAAAGTATCGGGTAGCAGAGACAATCTTACCGGATAGTATTTCGAACCGCTTACCTTCTGCCTCGGATTCCAAGAGGAATGGGCAGTGATACTTAACCGACAGAGCGCACGGATGTGTCGTGAGGAACATGGGTGGAGCTACCCATTGTGCGCGCCTCATGGGATTCACGGACGGGGCACGCTTCCTCCTTCCTCCCCTTCATGCTGGATGTTCATAATCACCTCCCTCAGACATGGTGATTTAGGTTTTCCTAAGTTAGGGGATTTGGGGATTTTTGGAATTTGGGGAAAACCTAACCCTAGAGCTTCAAATTGATGTGTGGAATGGAAGAATGGGGATGAATTGAAGTCTATTTATGGGAGAGGGACGATTTTCGCAATGGATTTCGAAGGGGAAGGGTTTTTGGGAGGTTTTGGAAATTAGAGGGTTCGAACATTTGTCTGTTGGAATTCTAAAAATTGCTTTTTAACTGATAGTGCTCGGCGAGCAGAAAAGGGGTTGCTCGCCGAGCTGAGCGTTAAATCGCGAATTTAAGCTCTTTTGACAGGCCGTGCTCGGCGAGCAGGAATAAGGTTGCTCGCCGAGCACAAGGTTGATTTCGACTAGGAGGGCTTGATAACGTTGTCGTTTCACTAGGAGGCTAAAAATTGGATGACCTGCTCGGTGAGCAGGGGGAATTGTGCTCGGCGAGCAGGTGTATTTTCGCACATTTACAACATTTGCGCGTCGGGAGCACTTTATATCCTGAGACAGACGGGAGAAGAAACGGAATCAGTTTATTAAAATACGAAAAAGAAACGAAAAATATAAACAAATCTAAATAATTATCTCAACCTAATCAATTCACATAGATTATAATCAAAATAATCCCCGGCAACGGCGCCAAAAACTTGATGCTCGTAAAGTATATAGCATTTAATAGGACAAGTGTATCCTATCGCAACAAGTAATATTGTGCTAAGCAGGAGATCGAACCACAAAGACTATTTGTTATAATTAGTAAATCTACCTAGGTTAATCTAACTATTCAGAGGGTTGGATAATGATTTGGGTTTTGTCTGATTAACTGATCGAATTAAAAGCAATTATTTAATAAAATAAAGCGAACAATTAACATGGAGAAGGTGAGTTAACGGATGGCACAATCTAGGTCGAGGAATTCCTTGATTAAATCCTATGTATGGGTTCAGGGAATTAGGATTTATGTGTTACCAGTGATTAGATGGTAATTGCCCTAATGAGATAGATAAATTTGTACGGGATTTGTCTAACCTATTCACATGCATTCGGGTGACGGCTTGATTAGGCATATACCCTAGGTCATGCAAAGCATTAGGTTCTTTGGCAACTAAGGCTAAAGCCGTAGCCCAGCCACAAAGCCGCACTCCTAGTGGTCTCTAGCGAGGTCAGATTTACACAGGTTCAGTATAGACAATTCCGTGGTCAGGTTCTCATCTATCTATAATCCTATTTAACGTCAGGATAACAGGCATTAAGCAAATTATATACATAAACAGGCTAGTTGATCATTATCAATGTATTCTAGCATAAATCTTGTTCCTAACATCATCTATGCATTAAGCATGCATAATCTGTTCAATCAAAGGCTCTAGTTCTCTAATCATACATATTCATACAATCAATTTCATCCCCATCCCGAATTGGATGGGGATCGGTTCATAGACAAATCAATCCAAGCAATAGGCATGTTAGATTAATGGAAAACATCTACGTCAATTTATAAAAGCAAAAGATAAATAGGCGAAGAGATAGAAATCCAAAACTCATTCTGCCGATTCCGATTATAAATTAGAAGAGATGAAGATCTTCTCCCGTCAATTGTGATAAATGAAATTACATAATTAAACCTAATCTAAGAAACTGGAAAAACAGTATTAAAACCTAATCTAAAACTGAGCTACTCAAAAGACTACATCCCGAATGATTCCTCCTCTTCAACATAGTTTTTCTCCCCTCTTTATACTCGCTAAGTCGCCTCCTGGATAGTTTAGGTATTCACGCCGAGTTGGAGTGTTAAAAGTTGATTCGGGTCGGGATTCCGGCCCATGAATTCTGGCCCAAGTACATCTCGAGTCGCTGCTCACCGAGCAGGAATGCCTTTGCTCGCCGAGCAGGAGTGCCTGTCGAGGTGATATCGCGGCTGTCCATGGTGCTCGCCAAGCAGGTGGTGGAATATCATGATTGCCACTGTTTTGCTCCGTTTCTCATGCATTTACCCCTGAAACAACTCAAAACACTTGTTAGACGACAATTAGATGAAACGTACCAAAACGTACCATAAACTGAGTAATAGAGGTTAAACACACATATAAAATGGGGTTAAACTACGTTGAAAACACTATATATTTGGGACGTATCAGCTACCGGAGCACAGCAAAAGCCTGGTTCAACTTCTGCTGTCCCGAGCAATCAAAGTCAGCAACAAAGAACAGCCAAGGGCAAAGGCAAATCTAACCAAGTTCAAGTCAAAATGAAGAAATAGATTAGCAATAGTCTTAGCTTGTGACTTGTGATTTTGTATCTGGCATATCTTTGTTGAACTGACTATCTATACAAGCATCTTTTTCTTCAAACTGATTATATTTATACGATGCTTACTTGCTGTGTTTATATGCTGATTGAATACATGACTACTCATTGAACAACAAATTAAAACTTGTGAACATAGAGATTAAAACAAGTAAAACATGCTCAGTTTACTCCAACTCTAATACCTGAACTTAACGAAATAACTCTGATACCTAAAAATATCTTAGTATCAAAGCTAAGTAATGAGTAAATGTTCTAAGTATTGACCTTCTTCGGAAGCTGACCTTAGGCTCTTTTCGATTAAATCTTAGAAGGTTTAGAAATGAACTAAGTCAGTGACTCAAGTCTTAGATTCACTCAATTAGATCTTAGAAGGTTTAGAGTTGAACTAAGTCAACAGATGCAACCCTTACGGGGGAGTAATCTCAGAAGAATAAAGAGGTCAAAAATCATGAGGGATGCTCAACACTGAGTTCCTTGATTAAATACTTTTGCCAACATCAAAATGGGGGAGTTTGTTGAAACACCTTTCCACATGATTTTGATTTGACAAAATTATTTAAGTTAATCCCATGATTAAAACAATTAAATTTAAGTGCTTTGATTTAATTGTACTAATGCGTTTGTTCAATGTTGAGTATATTAACTAACGAGAACAGGAAGTTAAAATCTATAAAAGAAAGACAGAACAAAGTCAGCATGAGCAAGGCACACAGCAGAAGCTGAGTGGAACACAACTCAGCGTTACGAAAGAAATGTCTTCTTCAGGAAAGCTTGAAGGCGAAGCTGCGAAGTCAAGCTGAGCAAAGACGCCGCTAAGTCAAGCTGAGTGATAATCAAGTCAGCGTCCGTTTATCCGTCAACTTGTGAGACAAAGTCTGACACATTTCAGAAGCCTCGGAAATCCGTTTCATGGACCTTTTCGAGATGCATGGACCGTCTGACGTTTGGCAAGAAGACAAACCTGGCGCTAGAAGACGAACCTGGCGCAAGAAGACGAAATTGGCAAGCCTGCCTCCTGCGCAAAACAGAAGACAGGATTGGCCTGCGATTCTGGAAGCTGACCACATGATGACGAAGAAGACCGTTCTTCTCAACGTCTATATCAGATTTTCAAATCATTGAAGCTTCAGAATTCAGTATAAATGGACAGGTTCATCACTTGGATTATTGTCGTACATACAAGAGAGAAACAGACAAGCAAAATCTTCACTAAGTCAAAAATCCAAAAGAGAATCTGTCTGAATAGAAAAAGCAAGTTCTTACACCCAATTCCAATCATTGTGTAAAAGCCTAGAGTGAATTGCATTCATCTAAAGTGTTCTTCATTTTGTGAGAACAATCTTGTATCAATTGTAAAGGTTAGAAGAGTGAAACTAAGTACTCGGTTATAGTACTCAGTGGTAGAGAAATTCTGGATACTCGGTTATAGTATTCAGTGGTAGATAGGATTGAGTAGACGAATAGAGGACGGTACTCTTGCATACTCAGTTGCTATTGTAAACGGTTTGTGCTCTACCTTTAAAGGGATCAGTAGTGGATTGAAAAAGCCCGGAGGGATTCTGGGGACTAGACGTAGGCGGTGAGGCCGAACTAGGATAAGTCTGTTGAGTAATCTCTAACCCTTTCTCTTGATATATATGTATATGTATGTGTTGCTTGCTTGAATTACTCAGTAAATAATTTGTACAAGCCGACGCTGAGTAATCAGAGTACTAAGTTGGAAGCTGACCTAAAGTGTTACTTCCCAACTCACAATTGAAACAGCTCTAGTCAGTATTTGATTAAAGCTGTCTCACACTTCACTCAGTCTTGCTGACCTGAAACTGAGTTAAATTATCAAACGTTTAATTAAGTCAGCATTATTAAGCGAAAAAGTTATATTAGTTCCTAACCCCCCCCCCCCCCCCCTCCCTCCTTTGGAACTAATCCTATTACGTTACACGGGACCAACATATTTAACCCATTTACTCAACCTACTACATATCTAGACTGATTTTGTATAACTTTCCCATAACACCCCTAACCTTCCCACTTCCCCCTTACGCGAACGTTCTCTCCCCTCTTCTTCTTGGGTGCGCGAAACGGTTGTTGGCTCCTCCATTAATGATTCCAAGACTTTTGATCTTCCTATCTTCTTTTAAATTGCACGAAATCTGCACCATTTCTCCAAATCAAAATGTATTTCTCTTTTTCCTCTCTTCATCTCTTGATTCTGCAACTTCCTAATCCTAGAAAACGAAGCCATGGTTCTTCATCTTCCTGTTCCTACTTGTTACTTGGTTTCTTTCTTCTTGTTACCATCAAAGAAATGGTTATTCTACATTATTTCCATCGTTTTTCCCAGTTTATCATATTGTTATTGTCGCTTTTAAGGGTGAAAGGCGCGAAAAATGTAAATATCTGTTGCAAAGAGAAAGAGTCTGAAACGGGTGGATCTACTTCGCGAATCGATTAGTTCGCGAAGTTTGCGAGTAGAAAAGTTCATGATTTCACTCGCAGACTTCGCGAAAGCATCGATATGCGAAGTAAAATCATCCTCGCAGACTTCGCGAAAACATCGATTCGCGAAGTAAAATCATTTTTTCCCTGCATATTTACATTCGCATGCTTCGCTAATCCTCATTTCGGGGAAGCCAAAATCGTCTTTTTCCCTGCCTAACACGATTAATTTTTCCTTAAGGTGGTTGATTACATAACATCCCTTTCTGGAAGGCGGCATATTGGGCTGCAATGGAGATGACTTTCCTTCCTGTATAGGGAGAAATTTCCCTCAAGATTGGCACATTCACTTTGAAATGATTGGTTATGAGAGATTGTGCCAATCTTGGTGTGCACCATGGGACACGTCCATCCCAAAAGGTCTGGACTCCCATTTATCATCCCAAAAGGTTTGGACTTCCTGTAGAGCGAGAAATTTCCGTCCAAATTCATCACGTTGACTTTGAAATGGTTTGTTAGGAGTTTATTGTGGCATTCTTGTTGTAAATTTTGATAATGTTATGATTTTAATGTTGTTATTGTGGCAATCTTGTTGTAAATTTCGATAATGTTATGATTTTAATGTTAGAATCCGTTATTGTTTGGCATTTTTTGTTATATATCACTTTGCGAATTAGCTTCAAAACACATCCAGGCTTCGCATATGCTAATTAAATTCATCAAGTAAGCCAAACATTAGCTTCGCAAGCTTTGCATATGCTAATTAAATTCATCAAGTAAACCAAATATTAGCTTCACAGGCTTTGCATATGCTAATTAAATTCATCAAGTAAACCAAACATTAGCTTCGCAGGCTTCGCATATGGTCGAATCTGCGAAGTCAGACGGGATGGAAACAGAAGCGCGTAAATATTGAGGGTATTATGGGAAAGTCACACAAAAACAGTCTAGATATGTAGTAGGTTGAGTAAATAGATTAAATATGTAAATGTGTCTCACATTTGACCTAGTTTTGTAATTTACCCTTAATAATATTGGTTCGGGTTTGCTATGATTTTCAGAGATGCCAGCATAGTTGTGATGTCTGTTGTTTTGCACTCTCTCGCTAACCGGTCTTCAATAAAAAAATTTGGATAAATTATTCTGAAATCGCAATCTTTCAATTATTAATTTTTCGAAGGATATTTCAATTAATTATATATAGCACATGATTAACGATTAAAGAAAAGGTAAAATTATTTATTTAAGATAAACAATAGTATTACATTAGATGGCGATGATCATGACCCTTCATTTCCATCATGCCTTAAATCCACCCGTCCATAGTCTTCAAGAGCCTTCAAGAGCTGCCTGCCTTTCCTCCCACCTCTTTCCGTACAATCCTCTTGTAATGCCAGTACTACCGCACGCGCCACCTCTTCTGGAGGAGCCTGCTCCTCCGACCCTCCACCTCCCCCGCTATAAACCACTCCCAGCGCACTTATCGCATACTCTTTCCCCCTCCCCCCGAGTTTCCCCATCATACAAACCATTACCGGCACAACCAACGCGTGCACTCGCAGCTCCGCCGCCCCTTCCGGCACAGTACACATCAGCTCCAACGCCGCTAATGCTCGCTCCGCCGCAGGTGCATCCAATTCCATGGCAACTTCCACCACAGCGCCTACAGCACCAGCCTCCACAGCGACGTGGCGGTTTCCCTCAGCCAAACACATTGCTAACAAGATTTTGGTGGCGGCTTTGGCTCCCGCCTTGTTTTTCAAACTGGCTACCAGCCAATGCATAAGTTGAGGCGGACAAAGCGGATCGGACGGAGGATTGGGGACTAACGATCTTTCTAAGAGGTGGAGGGCGGCGAGCTTGTCGGATTGAGAGCCGGTAGCGAGGTGAAGCTCGGTGGCATGGAAAAGCTGTTGGAGTTGATCGGAGTGAATTGGAGGAGAAGGGGAAGGGGAAATGGAATGTTGGTGGATAGGAGAGGGGAATCTCCATTGAGTGAAGCTGTGGGAATTAGTAGAAGAGGAAGAAGAGGAAGAGGATTCGGGTTTAGAGAAAAGCGGTTGCGGGGGTAGAACGGTGAGAGGCGGAGGAGGAGGGGTGGCGGTGGGGCTGAGAGAAGATTGAGTGCAATGACGGAAGAAGGAGCAAGAGAAGAAGGGACGAGGTTGAGTTTTAAGCTTAGGAGGAGGATGATGTTGGGTTTTCATGGTGAAGATAGAGCAGAGAGAGAGAGTATGTATGGAATTAATTAAATGGAAGAAGAAGAAGAAGTGAGAAAGAATATTAATCATAGAAGAGAGAGATGGTTTCAGTGCCAGTGCCAGTGCCAGTACCTGTACCTGTAAGAGAAGAGACGTGTCAATTTCATCCAAAACAACAAATTAAATGATTATTATCTAATAAAGGATTCCATTGTCAATTTACTCTTTTATTTAGGGAGCATTATAGGCCCCCGTCTCCTATGACCATGTTTAGTAAAGAGTGTTTTGGGATAAAAAAAGCGGTTTTGACCAACTTTAGAGGTTTGACCACTGAAACCGCTAATTGGAGTGTTTGGTGGAAAGAGGTTTGGGAGAGAGTTTTGGAATGAAAACGCTAATTTAGAAAAAGCTCTTAAAATGAGCTTTTTCAATTAGCGTTTTGCAATATTAAAATTAATGGACTTCTTTAACCCTAATAGATAGACTCACTCTTCTCCTGCGCCAAAATTAATGTCATTATTCGTCTTTTTGCACAAACCGTTATTATC
This sequence comes from Euphorbia lathyris, assembly GCF_963576675.1. Classification (NCBI taxonomy): domain Eukaryota; kingdom Viridiplantae; phylum Streptophyta; class Magnoliopsida; order Malpighiales; family Euphorbiaceae; genus Euphorbia; species Euphorbia lathyris. The sequence continues at coordinate 44,005,775 of NC_088917.1, read as the reverse complement.
AATCAGCTAATTTTTACCAAACATGTCTACACAAACAGCTAATCAAATCAGCTAGTCAAATCAGCTAATATAATCAGCTAACAGCTAACAGCTAATGTAATCGGCTAACAGCTAACAGCTAATTCCCAAACAGGGCCTCATTATGTCTCTTCCATTATTTCCCAAAAAAATTTGAAATCACCCTCCTCTCTCTCTTTCTCTCTTCCGAACAAAGCACATAAGCAAAAATTATGGATCCGAAAACGTCGGAACACGAAAACTCCGAAGATGAAGTAACAATCTAATGTGTTTTTAAAATTTTTTAAATTTGTAGAGTTTAATTATAGTTTTTCGTCAAGGGCAGGTCACGGTTGAGACGAGAAAAAAATAAATTCATGCGGTTTTCTGTCCCGATTTTCGGGATAGAAAACTAAAAAAAAAACAAATAATAAAAAACTATTAAGTTCAAATTTTATCGGAATAATCTCCACTACTTTTCCTCTACCTCCACGTCTAGTCATAATTAGTTCGGGTTCTTTTTTGGGTTTAGGGTAATGTGTTTGGGAGTTAGAATGTAAATTTGAACTTAATTTTTGAAATATAAAGGGGAGGGGCAAAAGTGTAATTTGGGGGTGGTATGTGGGAAATAAGGGGACGGTGTGAAGCAAATCACTTTATTTATGGCTTAATACATCATTTTCCTCTAAAGTTGTTCAAAAAAACATTTGATTAGCTCCCTGAACTTTTAAAATGTCCGGATAGCTCCTTCAATTTGTATAAAATGCAAGGTTGTAAAAGACGCAAGGCACTAATCAGACGGATAGAACCCTCGAAAATTAATCGGAGATTAATCGGATTTGTATTTTTGTATTTTTTATTTATTAATTAACAAATTATTGTATAAATTCAATTAAAATATATATTATGATATCTAAAAATAATAATATAAAATTATTTAATAAAGAAAAACACGTATATTTGTAATATATATCTTTAAAATTATGCAAACATTAACATTTCAACAACAATATCATTGAAACAACTTGAAAGTGAATTATAATAAAGCAAAAAAATAAATTCACAATTAAAAATGTTTTTGTTCATTATCGTTTAGGCGGTCTACGCGGTGTCGAGGCGGCCTAGACGGAGCCCAAGCGGCTGAAAATTGCCTAGGAGTCAATAAAACGCCTACTAATTGTAGAAAATCTGAATGGATTCTCGATTTCGAGCGCATAGGCGGGGCCTAGGCGGTTAAGACGGCCTTCGTTTCAAACAGTAAAATGTTCAGTTAGCACCCTGAACTTGCATAGAATATAATCAATTAATCACTCGATCGCAAAAAAAATAAGTTAAATGTGAAAGATGTATTTCTCGAATCTTAAAAAAAAAAGTAAAGCGGCCAAAATCGGGATATACTATTCTAATATTAGAGAAGACACGTCTTATATTTGAGCAAGTAAGGCCCTGTTCTTTATCACTTAATTTCAGTAACAATCAGTTCAGTTCAGTTCAGTTCAGTTCAATTCAATTCAGTTCAGTTCAGTTTAGCATTCAGTTTCAGCATCCAGTTTCAGTATTCAGTAATTTATCATTATTTATTATATTATAATTATTTATATATAATTTATTATTATTATTATTATTATTATTTATCTATAATTTATCATTATTTATTATTATTATTATTATTATTTATAGTTTATCATTATCTATAAATTAGATAAAAGTCAAGAAATGATAGTTTATTAAAGTATATATGGTTTAATAAAAAAAATAAAACTAAAGTATGCATCCGTATTTAAAAATTAGGAATTGCATCCATATTATGAATTATTTCTCAAATTTATCCAATTTATCAATGTTAGGGATAAAATTCCACCATTTTAGACGTTAGAGGTAAAATTACTTTTGACCCAAAACGTTATTTTTGCACTTTAACCCTTAATTAAAATAAAAAGTTAAGAGTTTGTATTTATATGAAGATTTGTATTTAATTTCATAGGCTTTAAATTATATATAAATTTGTGTTTGTATGTAATTTGTATTTTTAACTTAAATTAGACTTATTTTTATTTAATTTCATAGGCTTTTATCGAGCCAAAATTTTATCATCTCGGGCTTTTATTTGATATTCAATTTAGTTTTATCTTTAATAATATATTTATTTATTATTGATATTATTAAATTTATTAGAACCATTATTATTATTATAAGTTCATTAATGTCCAATATTATCATGAAAATTATTTTAAAGTCTAATATCATCATTATTGTTAAGTTCGGTTAAGTTGGGTAGCATTCAGTTAAGTTCAGTATTCAGTAGTATTCAGTTAAATTCAGTTCAGTATTCAGCAGTATTCAGTTCAGTTCAATTCAATTCAGTTCAGTTCAGTTCAGTTCAGTTCAGTTTTTTTCAGCGATAAAGAACAGAGCCTAAGAACTTCATTTTTAATCTATTTTTAAATTATATAATAACATTGTAAGATGTTTGGAATACATATTTCGCATTTAACTTACTTTTTTTTACGATCGAGTGAATTACATTTTACGCAAGTTTAAGGAGCTAACTAAATATTTTATATAAGTTCAGGGGCTATCAAAACACTTTAAAAATTCAGGGAGCCAATCAAACTTTTTGGACAAGTTGAGAAGCAAATGATATATTAAGCCTTTATTTATTTATTTGTTTATTTTTAATATCATCACATTAATTAATATATCTAGATTTTTTTTTAAAAGTCGTTGGTTCAGTTTTAATAATCTTCATTTCCATGAATTTAAAAAATTGAGTTTTATAACATAGAAAAGTCATATTTTCATATATAGGGCTTACTTTTGTAACTATATATATAAGATTTAATTCAAAATGCAGGATGTCTTCTACATACAGTTGATAAAGTGAATATAGGACCAATTAATGATGACATATGACCTGAAATTATGAGAGAATTTAAAGAAGATGATGAAGATGTAGTTGAGAAAAATGATGATCCACAACAAAGTGCAGTGGTTGTATTTTTACATGCAACAATGAGGAGGTGGGAGGCATTTTTGTTAATGTCCCTCTACCTTTTCTAGCCATGGAAGTAGAAAAGGTTGGCAGGCAGTCATGAAGAATGTGTTAATCTCTGGAGGGAATGAAATTAACAAAAAGAAGACATTTGCAGAGAAATTACATTGAAACTCCAATATTAAAGATTTTATATTTGTCTCCATGCACTTAAACAAGGATGCAAAAATGGATGTAGCTTTGGCAAATGAAACATAATATCATGTGCTTTAAATTATGGTCTTTTCATCACTTTTTCATAATTGGAATTATGTAAACATCTATCAAATGTGAATCGATTAAAAGGTTTTTACAGACTTATATTTTATTTGTTGCTAGCTAAAATACATTTAAGGATGCATTAAAAGAATCTGGTTTGCTATATATATTATATTGAATGCATTAAGTTTCATTAATAATGGATATGGATATGGATGTTAAGCATGTTGTCAAAATATTGTCATTATGAAATTCACATTTTTGCACGATCAAGAAACAATCAACAATTCTGTGTGAATAAGCATGTTTGATCTCCGATAACATCATAAGCAATCTTTCTTCTTATCATTTTGCTAATAGGATAAGCATCCTTCATCTTATATAATGTACTATATCAACGTTCTTGATCTGTAATGAGTTAAGTGGAAGTGGAGTTGGAATTGATACAAGCATGCTGAACTCTACGGGAGAGATGTAATCAATCTTAAAAAGATCATCAATGATTTGTATAAGAACTCTGACATCAGACCTTCACTTGTAGCACCTAGAGGATTTTTTATAAGCCATGGTATGCTAAGTTTCTTCAACTGTCTGGCTCACGCATCTTCAATATTATGATTCATCACATATACAACTTAAGTCTAGGTAGGATGTTGTTGTGCCAAAATCATTTCATTATGAATAAAATGAAGAATATGCTTATGATGACTGGTATGTGTTGAAATATTACATATGTTTCGTATAAGTTTAAAACACAGTTGATGTTATACGCACTGCTATATACGTCTTCTAAATCACGGTCTTATTGGTCACTGTTATACTATACTTCCTTTCATGGATTTTATTTGTTTGTTAATGTTATACGCCATGCTTGACAGTATCTTTATGAAACTAAATTGCTACTTTAAACTTAGTAGACCATGGTAGACCAACGTTAACAATGCATCTACATCTTATAATACACAAACTCATCTTCAGTCTATACATGATAGGTTTAATGATTTCAAGAGTGGACTCATTTTTTAGAGCATCCAAAGCGCATAGATGAACTCCAACAACAGATGGATCAATCACTCCAAGGTTTGCATTTGTGTGTTAATGTCGATGAGGTTAACGAGCTTCGAGGACGATCGATAGATATGAAGACACAAATTGGTCAATCTTTAAGGCAAATCCAAATCACTCTCGATCGACTTTACAACTTGGAGAGGATAGATTGTTTTTGGAAACAGGGTGGATATGAACCCATAGTCCCCACCATAATTTGATTTTAGAGTTGTACATTGTTATATATGCTCATTTTGGTGATTATAGTATATCTCATGAATGTATGACTTGTTGCTTCGAAATGTGTTTCTTTTATTTATTAATTATATTGTCTGTTTTAATATTGTTTGTTTTAGGGTATTGCTATATACCGCACCCAAATTCCCTATCACCGCCCCTATTGGACAATTTTGCCCTTGCCATAAAAATTTTGTCAAAATTGAGAAAAAAAATTTGAGAGAAAATTTAAAATTTAGCCTAAACGGATGCGGCATACCGTCCGACCCATGGTCGGAACGGATGCGGCATCTGTTCCCGCCATGGGTCGGGCGGTATGCGGCATCCGTTCCCGCCATGGTAAGAACGGATGCGGCATCCATTCCCGTCATGGGTCGAGTGGTACGCCGCATCCGTTCCCGCCATGGGTCGGGTGGTATGACGCATCCGTTTAGGCTAAATTTTGAAATATACAAAATCGTAAAAATTTTAGTGACGAAAAATACTAAATCATTCAATTTTTTGTGACGAAAAATTAAAAATTCTCCTATTTTTTGTGACGAAAAATGCAAAATCGTCATGAAAAATATGTATTATTTTCATGAGTTCTTTGATAAAAAAATATAAATCTTAATGTTTCCGACTCGTAATCATCCATTTTCGAGGTTCGGATTGTCACATATCAATTATTTTCATAATTTTAATTATTGTTGTTCGGGTTTATGATTTTGGAGAGAAAATGCAAAGAAGGTAGAGAGGATTTGAGAAATTCCACTTTCTTGTTTCAAAAAGTGAGGAGGGCAAATATGTCACAAATGGACGGTGGACCGGAATTTGGGTGCGGTATATAGCAGCTCACTTGTTTATCATGGAAAAATATATGTATAAAAAAGTTTTCCAGAAATTCACAACAATGTCGTCACTAATCTGAAGGTGTAATGTTAGTTGATAAAGTGAGCTTTTAACTTTCTATCCAAAATTTGGTTGGCAAAGTCGTCGGTGAAATTTGCAACCGGATTCTTTCCAACCAAGCTATAGTCTCTAACAACATTGACACACAAATCTAAAGTTGGATATTGAAACCAAATAATGGCTGTAAAAAAACGATTTGTAACTTTGCCACCTACTTAACAACCAATAAATTGGTTACAAACTTTGCTACCTTAAAGTTAGATTTGGTTTCAAAGATTTAGCAACCTAGTAATTACCAACTGATTCACTTTAGTTGCTAAAGATACAAATCTGGTTGCAAAAACATGTTAGAGATCAATTTAGTAACCAAATTTTTGGTTGGTAATTACTGTTTTTCTTATAGTGCTAATAGGATGATCATTTCGCTGGGGTTTTATGTCCTATAGACAAAACTATTTGTAAGTGAATCGTTTGTTATCATTTGTTACGTTTAACTATATAAAGGCATCAATCTTTTATTCAGAACTAATCAAGTTAAAATAAAAGAAATCTCAATTTTATTTAAGTAATCATAAAATGTTCATACAAGCATAAGTGATACTACACTTTATAATAAATCAATAAACTTAAAACTTCCCCAAGTTAAGTAATATATTTAGGGATTAACATAATATTATTGAGACTTGTATGTAATAATATCTGTGAACAGATAGCTGATCTCACAAGCTTTGGGTATTCAGATATCTATGCAGTTACATGGATCCAATGAATGAATTCATTAGGATTGGGACCCGACTTGAGATAACAGGATTGATGGATTTATCTAATGTCACATGTTTCGTCTCAAATGGTATTAGCAGGTATAAGTAATCCTCAGATTCAAATAAACATTAATTAGTGATTCTAGATTATAGAGTGTGGTACTTAGACTATGTTTAAACACGATCCATAACATGGATGACTCTGGGGTGTGTGCGAGCAAGCGTTAAGTGTCACGTAAAGTAATTCCAGGGTAGTTAGTTTTAGATTGAGCATTTCATCACTCCTGATAGATAGATAGATAGATAGATAGATAGATAGATAGATAGGAGATATATCCATAGCCTCTTGTGGAAGAATTAACTGGAAATCGTTGCAAGGTGATAGGGTTAAGAATTGAAATGGATATTTCACTTAACCTATCTATTTAGAGTTAATTCTACCTAGACAAGTAACACAGACGTCTCATTATATGTAACTTGACATATTCCATAGTTACACATTCGTTTAAGGATATAGCTGATGAAAGATCAAATTATACTCTAATATGAAAAGGTAAATGTCAGTATCAACGTAGCTTCTTATCGCTCTAGAGAAATGTTTACGATTCTGCTAGTAACAGTCTTCGAACTCATTTCGTTATATATTTAGTTTAAATTAATTTGGTTAAATTAATTCTAATAAATATATACGGTTAGTAGCAGTAAGAACCTATTGGGTCGCACATGGAACTTGGAATCGGATGACGAAATCATAATTGAGAGGGTGGAAATCATGGGCGCCGAAATTTATATATATTAGGGTTGATTTAATTTAATTGATCATTATAATTAGATTATAGTTATGGTTAAATTAATTTATTATGTGATAATATTAATTAGAAAGTTTAATGTGATTATATCTCTAATTAAATTTATTCCCTAACATAATATATATCTAATTAGGATTAGGATTATTATTTATTTATATTAGATCTAGATAAAGATAATAATTGTATTTATTTATCTGATTAGTAAATTTATTTGGAATAGGGTTCTAATTAAGAGTTTTAACCTAACGTGATTAAGGTTAATATTTGAGAGACTATAAATAACCCCATAGGGCTATGATTTTTGGTGAACACAAAGCAAAGGGAAGCAAATTTTTCCGACTTCCACTCATCTAATTACTCATTACGTTTACTCAATATCAGTAATGACATTGTTGAAAATGTGAAATTACATCTGATCATCATCTCTAGTACTATACAAAGTATACTGTCAAAAATGATATTGTCATCTCTTACTCTGAAGATATTAGGAACTTGTAAATCCATTGACATGTTTACTTCTCATCATTGTTGAAAAATATAGTTTGTGTCAGTGGCATAAAACCTGAGTCTGACAGTCTAGAAATGTGAACGCTAGATATACGTAAGATAAAGCTACTATGATTACATATGAATTAGATAAAGATGTTCTTATTAGTGCTCAAATTGCTCCATCCAAAAAACAATATTCCTTTGAAGAGTAAATATACTCGGCCAAAGATAAAAAAGTTTTGAATTAGGGATCAAAAGATAAGTTCTCCACCAAAATTAAATTGGAAAAGATGCACAAAGGTCCCTCCTTCAACATCAACCGATACATCATCAAAATTGGCTATAAATAGTCAAGCCATTTCATTCATTTGCTCAAAGGGAGAATTACAAAAGTTGAGAAGAAAAGAACATTTCATTTGTGTGAAAATTATATCGTATTCTTGCATCCATTTTTCCCTTGAAACAAGAGAGTGATTGAAATTTAAATATTCTTCTGTCATTTGTAAAAATATCAAATATATAGCTTGAGTCTTTTGTTCTTACTAGATCATTTGAAAAGTGTAGGCTTTTAGGCACTTGTAGGTTTAAGATTGTGAGTTTCTTAATAGAGCTTGTAAAAATTGAATGGTGAGTTTCTGAAACACTCGGTAAGTTTTGAGAGAAGTGAATATTGAAGAAATATTTACTTGCGCAGCTTTTAGGTTGTAAACGCTCCACAAGCTTGATTCTTGCGCAGTACAAGAATCACAGTGGAAAATCTCTAGAGGTTCTCTCGAGAACAGGAGTAGATCTTAGTTGTCGAACCTGTATAAATTGTCACGAGTCTAAACTTCTCTGTCGCTGCTCTTTTAATTATTGCCTATTTACTTATCTGCAAATATTTAACTGTGGTCATTTTTATATTTGCTTAAAACATTTTAAAAGACTTTATTAAACATTTTTCACTAAATATATTTAACTTGCATAATCATTTAATTCCGCAAATATATTCAAGTGTGCAAATAATTATACAGAGCATAAATTTATTTAAGTTGAAAGATAAATTTTTAAAAGGGTAATAAACACTATGTATCCCCTTCTAGTATTTATATAGTCATATTGGACCAACATATTGCGCCACCAACGCTTAAGTCCTTGATGCGGATGGCATGGCAAGGGCTTAGAATCTCTCGATGGATTAGGCCAACGTTTCTCTTTCGGTCTGGACCATTCGATTGAGGTTTTGCATTGTTTTCCTCTCAAGGACAGATGCCACAAAATGGTCAGTGAATGACTTGGCCAATGCTGGAGAAGTTTACTAGAATTTCTCTCCATTATGATCTTTTAAACCAAACAAAATCTTATAACTTCCTGATCAAGTTAATCTCTTACGTCTTCTACTCTTTTCCCTTTTTAATTCTTTTTTTACTAACCCCTTTCAACCCTTCATCAAATCAAAACTTTAAAAATAATTTATTTGAAGGGAAACCTTAATAAATTTCTTAAAATCAATCCAGTACAATGATTTAATTTTAAAACATTAAACATATATAAACAAATTCAATTATTGATTTAAAATTTGGATAGAGGTCATGCTTATTTTATTTTTGACAAAGTAAACATTACTTTCTTTGTTCTCACCATTGGATGGTGGAATGTAAAATTAATCCAATGATGAAAACTAACAAAAACAATGGATACTTTGTTGTTGTTTTTTTTTTTTTTTTACAAAGTAACCAAATTCAAATTCATTATACAAAATGATACAGAGTAATTAATATAAGCAAAGCCTAAGTATAATTTAAAAGCTGACAGACAGTAGTAAGTGCCTAGGTCCAATTGTGTTGTTAATATGATAAGTTGAAAGAAAGAAAGAGAAAAACGACGATGAGCATGCATCAATTGCACTTATTATGAGGTCCTTTCATTTCGTATGGTATGGCATTTGTGAAAAATCCAACTCACTTCAATTATACAACAGACAATCTCTATCCTTCTCCACCTGCTCTCTCTATCCCACTTAGACTTGGGCAAAAATTATAAAAAAAAAATTGTAACGACAACTAATTTGAAATAAAAAGTAGTTTTCTAAAGACATTGAATTCTCTAAAATCTGAATGACTTAACACATAAAACACTGGTAAACTACCCAACTTTACTCATTTTCACGATATGACTATTAAACTTCAAAATGTAACATAAAAGTCACTCAACTTTACACTTTCTAACTTCACTCATTTTCACGATATGGCTACTAAACTTCAAAACGTAACATAAAAGTCACTCCACTTTACACGTTAATTGAAGTTTAGTGAGAGTGACTTTTATATTATATTTTAAAGTTTAGTGGTCATACCTTTGAAAATGAACAAAATTCAGTAACCATGGATGTAATACACCCTGTAAAACAGGTATAGAAAAATTATAATGTAAAGCAACACATGCAAAACATGATTTTACAGTTTTCAGCTTAATTAGGAAACTACAATAAAACCAAGTCCCCGTGGAGATGGGAAATAAATGAGATTATTATTGTTTACACTATATCTCACTTACAAGATGAGCAGACTATATTTTGATATGTCCTGATGTAACAAATGCAACAAGAAGAGGTCATACTACAAAATCAGTTACAGTTACAAGTTCAAAGTGGATCTTCTAATCTAATTCCTCCCAACAAAAACCAAGCTGGTGTTTTCTTCTTAAGAATAAAAAATAAAAAAAATTAAGAAAATTTGATTCTCTATCATATTCACCTCCACTTGTCACGTAGTTCTTTCTTCTCTGATAAAACCCATGTTACAAAGATTGCCACCACAAGTGCAACAATTGTAATAAGTAACAAAGCGTAGCTGAAATCCTCCGTAAGAGAATCGTATGTTCTCGAGGGTGCAAGGCGAGTGAAAAAGAGATCCACACCATATGCGAATACAAGTGTGTTTGATTCAAGTTTAGCTGCTACAGTTACTATTCCTCGTAGACCCTCCACTTGAAGGGCATGTGTAACATACGACTGCAAAATGATTTTCGCATCAGTTTCCAAAGAAGATGTACAGGTAGAAATCACTATACACGAGCTTAAGCTAAGTTATTTTGTATTATATAATTTTCAAAGTCTCTAGTAGATAAATGCATGTGTAATAGTTTGCAGGTTTCCTAAGAACATTCTTAGCTTTATCAGCTGTGGTTAAAATAATAGTGAATCTTGAATCCTTCAGGTGACCCCGATTAAATGCTTCTACACCCACACCTTCCAATAGTTTATCCACGGTTAGCCAGGTGCTCATAAATTAATAGAAATTCAATCTAATGACCAAGTTCAGCCAAATACATGCAAGGCTCTACATATTTCAAATGAAATCTGTCAAAGTTAGCCTATCTTCATTTGTCAGCTTCTTTGGGATCCTTGCAGCTAAATATATCATCTATAAAAGAGAGTTCGATGCCTAAGATAAAAAAAAAGCATGGCCATTCTTCTAACTTAAATAGCTGCCAAATCAGAATCTAGTTATATCCTGAAGATTTTGTAGACATAAAGCAAGGCTACAGAAGAGTATGGCCAAACAAATTGACAGATACATGACAACTAACCTGAGGAATGATTGGCAATGCATCGGTAAGAGGTAAAATTCCTTCTTCCTTCTCTGCTTGTGAGGGGTTAATTGAGCGACGAGGATCTACGAAACGCTTATCAAGTGCCAAAATCTGTAAAAGCATTAAATCACAGTTAGCACACAAAGAAGTGCATCTGCCATATGAAAACCTATGTCCATATTTCTGTAAGATATATAAAATCAAAATGTCACAAAAGAAACTAGAGATCACTTAGAATTTTAGCTTGTTCAAAATTTTTGACCAACCTGATCACCAATAGTACCAATAAGCAACTGCTTTGAAGTTATACCCTTGGCCGTAGTTGTAACAGCTATCGCTTTGACAGAGTGCGTAAAGAAGTATGACTGTGACTTTGTTACTATCTCAGGTCGAGAATATGAAGAAATGTGAGAAGTGAGATTATGCTTTCCAAGAACAAGCTTCCACACATCTTTGTTGTCCTGCAAGCAATTTGCAAATTTCATTATATTTTAGAACATTCAGAAAAACTGAAAAGGTACTCAAGGTCCACATGTGCTTACTGCCCGAGACTGATCATAGATTTCAATTACTGACATCTCATGTCTGTGTGCTCTAAGATTAAAATAGTGGTAGACAACCCAGTTTTCACTAAACACCTGCCAAAAATCAAGTTAAATGACACAATATATTCCAACTCAAAAAAAAGAAAGAACAAAAAAACAAAAAAAAAAAACCTACTGCATGGACTGGACCATGTGCACCATGATGAGTTACACGATGTAATATGCGCCCAGTTACGGTATCAATAACATATGCAACCAACGAAGATTCCTCTGGAGTGGCTGATCCAATACCTCCAATGGCTTTTGGTGTAACAGTCACCACGAAAAGTAAATTTTTTGATATATATTTATACATAACATCCTGGTCTGCTATAACCTTTGCTTGAGTATGGACCACCTGAGAACAAAATCAAAAAGCATGTTTACAATTGAAATATGTTAGAGATTAATACAAAAGAAGTTGTTAGGCCTTAACTATAAGCTTAAGCTTTTAGTTCAATTGGTTCCTTGACGTGGTATCAGTGCCTTTTTGACCAAGTGACCAAAGGTTCAATTCCTGGCAACCACATTTGTTGATTTAATTTCAAACATGGTAAATGAGCCTGTGTTGTTCACGCTTCAACCCAATTGGCATTCGTGTGCGGGATGTGTCAGATATTAATGTGAATTGCGCGTTAACTATTAGCTTAAGCTTTTAGTTCAATTGGTTCCATGACAAAATATAAAGTCAACAACATATATAAATACTCCTATGCCATGTAAAAGAGCAGAAACTGGAAGTAGAAACAGCAAAGCGCGCCACATATAGGAGAGGGAATGCACAAGTAAAAGAGTTATTTGTCTACAATCCAATCATGGGGTTAAATGCAATGAAGCTCACTCAATCAACTTCAACTATTGTTTCACAATGGTCAATAAACTTCAAAACTGAACTTTGATTTTGTCTCACTAGAGTGACTACTATGAACTTTCGACCAAATTTGTGCCAAAAAACTTACATGGCATAATTTAACCATGGGCTCAAGCCACGTCAAAGTCTAAAAACACCATGTCAGCTCCACTAATACCATATCGGTAACATAATCGCCTCAAACTTCAATTTTTGTTGTTTATAGATTTGCTGTGGTATTTTTGTTGCTCACATGACATCAATTAAGTTGCCTTGGCGTGACCCAAAATCTAATGTGACATGACCAACAGTCCAAGTAATGTCATAGATTTGACCGTGAATTCACAACAGTAACTTCGATGGGGCATATTCATTTTCCAGTTATTTTTATGACACAAAGTGAAGTTCAGTGACCAAGTGACACAATAGTCAAAAGTTAAGTGGCCGTCATTCAATTTTATCCCTCAATCATGTAATAAAGAGAACTTGTTTCACAGAACTAATTTAGAACGGGTGAGGGTGAAGACTGGTTACTTAAGCACCAACATATGGACGAGGAATTATTGAAGATATAATACGCATAATGCTGTTCTACTGCAACTTCAAAAAATCATATATGCTGTCAATAGCAAAGCTTTTTGGACAGTTCAAATCAACCAGAAATCCATCTAGACTCATTTAAAAAAACAAAAATGATATATAAGTTAGAAAGTAAAAAAATAGATTAGCATAAAAATGATTGTTTGACACATGGAAAGAAGTGGCAATCATAAGAAATTAGCTGTCAGCATTTTGAGGGATAAAAAGGTTTACCTCATTCAACTTTCTTGTCACAGTTGTGATGATCTTTTCAGACTCCAAAGGGAATACAATCGACCACATGTTCCTAGTTTCAAAGCAAAATTCCTCTGCTTCTCTACCAATGCAATGTCCCTTCAACGCATGCCCTCTAATAAAACCATTGTCTCCCTCAACTGAATACCAGTAAATATTTGAGAACTCACGCTGAAAAATATCAACAGCTTCTGCAGTCTTTGGGTATAAATGAGCTTGTTGGTGAGCATCTATAAGTAGATGCAACCTTTGTTCAGTTGAATCAGTAAATGGCAGGGAAATCACTTGCACAACAGAATGAACAAGACTGGAAGTGAGCTCTTTTCCAGTGTAAGTATCAACAAAAGACAATACACCTGGTGCACCAAAACTTGGTCCACACCTGCCAACTACAAGTATAGATGGATTTTCATCCATAGCATGGTGATGAGGGACTTGCCACTGATATACATTAAGGGCAATTGGGTTTTCACATGCTTCTGATTTACGTAGAGACTTCAGCAGGAGAGACCATACAACACGTCCATCTCCAGTGTGCAAAGCAAAAACCTTTCCAGATTTAGTAAGTACAATGAGCAGTTTCCGGAACCCATTATGATCTCTGGTCAATTTGCTCTTCTCAGAGCTTTTCAACCTCATTGCTTGAATGGCTACCACTTCCTCAGGGCTTGCAAGCAATAAGGTACCCTTAAGCTTCAAAAAGTGGCCCTTGAAACAGTAAAAGATAATGTATCAAAATTCATAATCAGAGAAGTCTAGTCAACTGTCAAAATTACACAATGAACACAATACTTAACAGAAATCTTAGAAAACAAGACATAAACCATGCAACTATAAATCCTATCATACAACAACAACAACAACGAAGTCTTAGTCCCGAAATGATTCCGGGTCGGCTAACATGAACCACCATACAAAACCCGTGAACTTCAAGTCGTGTCAGCGACATAAATTCTCTCCCTCCACTCTGTCCTATCCACTACAATATTTTCCTTAATCCCCAATAAACTCATATCACTCTCGATCACCCTCTTCCAAGTTTGCTTAGGTCTTCCCCTACCCCTCACCATTGCATCCCTTTGCCACTCTTCAGTCCTCCCAACCGGCGCATCAAGCGCTCTTCGTCTTACATGGCCAAACCACCTTAGTCGGTTTTCCCTCATTTTATTCTCAATAGATGTAACCCCTACTTTTGTCCCAATTATTTCATTACTCACCCAATCCTTTCTCGTATGACCACACCCTCATTTTATTCTCAATAGATGTAACCCCTACTTTTGTCCTATTTATTTCATTACTCACCCGATCCTTCCTCGTATGACCACACATCCACCTGAACCATAAATCTTATCATGCCGTTACAAAATGGGCTTCCACATTTCTTACCTTTTTTTTTACAACCTACACATTTCTTACTAATGGCATGTAAATAATAGATCAAAAAGAGTTAAGCATTTGATCTTAGTTAGCTTGTTGAATAGTAAGGATGTCAAAGGTTGTTCATTCAATTGTTGAAATTTTCCACTTCTGCTGGTAAGCATGAACACAGGGCAATGCAAACAAATGAACTCTTGGTGAGGAAGTCAGTGAATGGAATTGGGTATAAGTCCACAAACCATAGGGGAGGGAGGGGTGTGGACTGGGGTGGGATACGTGAGAGGGAGAGGGAGAAGACGAAAGGCAAGAGCAACTAAGCTTCAATTTCAATTCTATTCCACTATAATTGGTGATTATATCATACTTCATTATGAGAACTTGAAAAGCTTTGATATGAAAATCTTTACAAAGCCATCTTAGCAATTAGATGGTACCTTAAGCCATTCAAAGAGGTTTTCTTCCACTTTTGCTACTGATACACCTTTCTTCTCCACAGGAAGTTCAGACGTTGTAACATCTATTACTGAGGCAAGGCCATCCTCCCTGCTCCAGACAATCTCACCTTGCTGTAGCAGTAATAGTGAATGATCTTCCATCACAATCAAAGCCCTAAATCCATGAGATTTATCTGTTCGGATATAATTATTAATGAAAACCTTGTGGACTGTCCCTCTTGGCTGATCCATCTTAATAATTTGCCTAAGCAAATCACTATCCTTGTCATGACCAAGCTTCACAGTAAGATAGATGTCATTGCTTCGATGCTCGACAAGTGCATATGCTTCTAGATCGTCTGACAATGAGAGCGCACCACTGATAGCTGTTACATGATTGAGTTTGTCTATCACCTCCAACTTGCCTTCACTTGTCACTCGTATAAATACTGTGAGCGTATTCGATTTCAAGGTAAACATCCCTGCAATTTTTGAGGGTAATATCATTGCCTTCCCTGAGAAATCCTCAATTAGATCAGAGATGTAAGTCTTCTGAAAGCTGATTTGTCCATTCAGAAAGTTCACTGTAGTCACAGTTGACCCAGTAGAGTCCAGAACCACAAGTGTATCACTTGAAACTAAAGAAACTTCCCCTGAAAATCCACCAGAAAATTCTGCGCTTTCATGCTTCAGTAGCTCTCCATTCTTCGCATCAATTTGGTACACATCTAACTGGAATGAACCAACAAATCCAACCACATGTATTATATCACTGCCAAGGGGAAGAACAACTTGCTGTACTTCAAAACTGCAAATGAAGTGAATTATAGACACATCAATGAAATGGTTTTCGGAAACATAAACATTATTGGAAACATGACACTTAAAATTCTTAGAACCTTTCAGCAGCAAACTCTTTCTTCCAAAGAACTTCACCGTGTATGCTTGAAACAGCATGAAGACATCCTTTGCTGAACACCAGGATCACATTATCCTTATCAACCCTTGAGCTTGACTGCAGAACGAAACCTAAGTTAAATGCAAATTGTAGTGAAAATTTCTAGAATGCACAACACGTAGCAAAATATGTAAAAAAGAATTGAGATTCTGAAAGTGTTCAACACTCGACACAATAAATGAATGAAAAATAAAATTTAAAAGTAGGAAACAGATTATGATGATTGGCGAAGTATAATCTGATATCAAAATGGCTCAGAAATATTCCTTCTCACATGAGCATGAAGATCACATAGATGCTTTTGTTAATTGCAATTCATTGACCATAGCAAAACCAAGAGATTATTCTAGATAAGGGATTAAGATTATCAACTCACCGGTACCAAAAATAATGACTTTGAGTGATATGGGCCCTGAAGATAAGACTCCCACACCATCTGTCCATCAGGAAGGTTCCATGCCCTCACAATACTTCCCTCTGATGAAAGAGTAACAACATCTGAAAAAATATGGTAGAACATGTCAGATTTGAAATAACTAGAACATCCAAATGCAGATTATTTCCAGTTCATAGAAGAAGTCAAAAACAATATCTATCATATCTACATAAAGTCAAAAAGCATTGCTCTTATACATGATCAAACCAGGAATGAATTAAGCGAATAGCTCAAAAGAAACTGATAAAGATGAGTACATATAGAAACCAACATTTTGCACATTGCATGCCTCACTTTTTTTCCGAAGTCTTCTACTAAACCAAAAGACTCAAGGCATGAACTCATAGATGACTATTTGATAACTTTCTAAGGTATGAACTCATAGAGACAATATCACTAACCATAGTGAAACTAAACTAAATTGTTTATGGATAAAAAAAAAATCCTGGATCTTCTTAACAAAACAATCAGGCAGCTACATGGTCAAGAACAAAATCAAACATGTAAACAGCTAAGAAATATATAGCAATTTGAAAAGATTCAAACGCAATGATGGCAATTACATTTTCCCATGGCGATTTCAATTCCATCAATAGGATCATTGGTCCCAAGAACATGCCTCCAAACTGCATAAAGAAAAAGAAAAACAACAAAAATTTAACCTCCTTTAAAGAAAATATTGAAGATACATACAAAATTAGAAAATAGCCTCTGCCAAAAAAAAAGGAAGAAAAGAAAAGGATTAAGCTACTTAATAAGCCAATAAACACAGATCATATATAAAATAAATACTAATTACAGAATACTTACAAATCTCGCCATGTCGAAGATCTAGTGAAGCGATAACATTCTCTTCAGTGGAAACAACAACGCGCTTTCGACCAGTCTTCTGTGTATGGAAGACTGCGTCCTTCACTTTCCCAATATATTGTTGATGCCTGGGTGAAAAGTAAAGCAAGTATTATAGCAATCAAGTCAGAATTCAATTCGTGCTCTAGTAGCTGGTGTACAGTGAAACAGACAGCATAAGAAGCAAAGTTCAATAACTAATCAGATTTCAGTTAAACATAAAGCAAGGGCAAGTAGCTGAGTTGGGATTTCAGCAAATCATAGAGGAAAGGAGACAATATTATCGGCGAATATTCTTCAAAAGTGAAAACTATTTTATTCGAGAAACAATCGAACTGAAATTGAGTACAAGACAGGAGCTCACCAGTCCATGAGGCCAACTTGATCTTCGAAAAGAGAGAAAGTAGTAAAAGCAGATGATAAAAGGAGTAAAGAGGCAAGAAAAGCCCTAATCGCCATGTTGATGGCGAAAAGAACTTATTTTCTTCTATCTTCTTCCACAGTGAGAAGAGAGAGAGATCTGAGAAGACGATGTGTTTGTTTTGTAAGAAGTGAAGAAAACGCACTCTGCCTCGTCGCCGGCTTACAAATTATTGTTCGCCTCAGAAAATCAAAATTAAAACCCAAGAAAAAATAATGTATAGTGAGGTGAGGTGTATTTGTTTAAAAATTGCACTCCCATTTTAAACATCTTTTTCCTTTGCCATAAATCACATTTACCTCCCTAGTTTAGGTTCAAATAAGCTTTTATTATGTCTTTTCCTTTTTATAAGATCTCATTTAAATACCTTCAAAAAAATGTGAAATAGATATATAAAAAAATATATATCACACTATTTAAGTAGGATTATTAATTTTGGTTTTTTGGTCTCTCTCTACTAAAAGTTTTTCCTTTTTTGGTCTCTCCCTGGTGAGATTTTATCGTTTTTGGTTTCTCCCCGTTATTTACTATTACTACTACACATCGTGCATTGCTTTCTTTCGACCTATGAACGGGATATTGAGGAGAATTTAGCCTGACTTCACATTAGTGGAGATAGAATAATTTACTTTTCTATTCATTTTAATTCCTAACTCAATAACTTCATTTTTATTCACTTTAATTCCAGATTTAATAAACTTTATTTTTTTGTTCATCTTAATGTTCAATTTAATACTTTTTGTTTTATTCGTTTTAGTTCCTAATTTGAAACTTTTCATTTTATTCATTCTAGTCCGTATTTTGGAATTTTATATTTTATTTACTTTGATCCTTAATTTAAAATTTTCCTCTTTCTTTCAATTAGGTCACTGAATAAACTTTTTAAGTTTATTCAGTTTAATCTTTTGTCTATTTTTACTCCATAATTAATTGTATAGCTATGTTATTTGTTTCTAACCTTTTTGTTTAGGTGGATATGAGTATGAGAGAATATTATTTTGGTGTGGATTGAAGATCCAGGAATGTCCGGATGTAATTGTATTTAAATAGTGCCTATTTTATTGCTTTTGGAGCTGTAATGTTTTGTTGTGTATTTGCTTTTCTGTATAAATGTGTAATATGACATAAAAAATGAATTTTTCAAAATCAAGTATTCAAAACGAATTTAAAAAGGTTAAAAGAGTTATTAATAGCCTGAGTGTATTTTAAAATGTTAAATAGGAGGCCGGTGGATTCACCGAGCAATTTTGAGAGTGCTTAATATTTCCTTTCGAGGAGATATTAACCTTCCCCAAGCGTACCTAACTTCCTAAACCCACTTGCTTCCCGTAAGGAATCTCAGTAACATTCTCGGACCAAAAATTCGGGTGGCTATTTTTTCTCCGATATCGGTCCTACCGAGCAAGTCATTATCTCAATTAGACTCCGAGTTCAAATAGTACCATAATAGTCATGACGGACCTCCCACGAGTGAAAGCCTGTTGAGGTAGTCTCCGTCTACAATCGTCCATGTATACTGAGAAGTTATTCTCTTCTTTTCCCTCGAAAATTGTATTCATCGTTCTCTGATGCGTGCCTCCTGCATTTTTCAACCCAAAGGGTATTATTTTAAAGTAATATGTTGTTTCATGAGTAATGAATGAAGTTTTGATCCGATATGATGGATCCATCTAAATTTGGTGGTAACTAGATTTGACATCCGTGAAAGAATACACCTCATATTCAGTGGTTCCATCAACCAGGATGTCAATGCAAGGTAGCGGGTAGTTGTCTTTTGGGCAGGCCTTGTTGAGATCGGTGAAATCTACACACATCCGGTAGGATCCGCCTGCCTTCTTCATGAGGACCACATTAACTAACCACCGAGTATATACTACTTCCTTGATGGCATCCGCCAGCAGAGTATGTCTCTTGTGCCATCTTTTGACTTTCTTTTATCATAACTCCCCCCTTGTTCGTAGGGATATACATCGGTATATGTCGTATGGAGATCAAGGCTGCTGATTTGGATAGGAATGCCCTTCCTAAAATGACATTATATACCAATGGTCCGTCCCCGATGGAGAATTCTAGATCCCCTTTCCAAGTTTGATCACCATCATCAATTTCACACTCTAGTGTCACTTGGCTTTTGGTCTGAATTATATGACCTGTTACTCCCAAGATATCCATTATCGTGGTTTCTACTCGTATTAGGTCGATTTTTAGCTTGGTGAACGCTCCTCTAGTGTCATGTTGCATGAACTACTCGTGTCAATCATGACCTACTTCATGTCCCATCCTTCCATGGTTATTACAATCACTAGTGCATCCATATGAGGTGGAATGGCGAGTCCAACCTCAGCAAATGGTCGATTGAGTGACGCTTTGTTGAGTGTGGATGTCTTAGCTTTCTTGATTTGCGGTTGATATCCTGGTCCACCCACTATGACATTGATTACGCCTTTAGTTTTCTTTTTTGTGTCTGACTTTTGCTTGCTTTCTTCCTCTATGATGATCCCCTCTCTATTAGCTTCTCTAAGAAAACTCTCGGAATGCTTAAGTGTCGTGACCATTTCTCTGATGGAATCAACAACAAGCCTTGGCGTTTTTTCCAACATTCACATGTTCTCCTCCCTTAGCGACGGGATATGTGATGTCCCATTTGTATTGCCTTTTTTCAATCCATATGAGGACTTAGGATTATATGTTGGTGTGTCTCTTGTGTTTCGAAGTAAGGATTCGGACGATCCCTATTGTGGGATATCCTTTGCCTTGTTACTGGATCAAATTTCCACTGTTCCCTAAAGGTCTCCACTCTTTCTAGGTCATGAAACAGCTCCTTTCAAAGAGGAAGAGTAATGTTTCTAGAGTGGTTTACCGTTGATTCGATGTTATGAGATAATAGGGGATTCGACACTCCTAGTGCTATAAAGGGGCAGAATTCCACAAAATATCCAAGGATTGCACCTCTCTGAAGAAACGTTGGGGCACTGAAGTTCCTAAAGCAAAAGCAAAAAGCTCATACACATTCATAGTTTTCATTCGTGTAATATCTTATAGATTTACATTGTGTTCTAAGTTAGAACAACTTTATCAATAGATAAAAAGATCAGAAGCTCTTCTGTTCACTTTGGTTATAAGTGAATAGGTTGAGAGGTAGCTAGAGTGTTGAGTGTAGTGTGCAAAGGATGGTACTTTGCAGTGCTTCTGAGTCTATTGTAAAGGTTTGTGGTCTACCTGTTGAAAGAGTTCACTAGTGGATTAAAACCCATAAGAAGGTATTATGGGGACTGGATGTAGGTAGGAGGCCGAACTAGTATAAATCAATGAGTAACTTTTTCTTAACCCTTTACTTTACTTATTCTGATATTTGATTGCTTTTGTGTTAAATCATTTAAACAATGCTTCCGACTATTATACTCAATAAATTGTTTAAGCTTAAGTCACAATATAAGCTTTTCTAGTTAAGTTGCTTTCTGTTTAAAAAAGGTCAGAAGCAGAATCAAGCTTCGTTTACTTGATCAACACTGTAAATGAAGATTGCCTCTAATTCCGAACTTGCCTTTAGTCTTGTGCTATTGAATTAAATTATGAGAAATTTATTAAGGGTCAAATTTACCTAATCGTTCCATTCACCCCCCCCCCCCCTTTTGGAACTAAACTCTAACTCACAAGGGACCAACATTCAAAGATGATTCTCTCTTGATGTCAGCGTTGATGATCAAGTCTAAATGAAGAATTTGATGGGGCTTTTATAGTGACACTTGAGGAATGATCTTTTCGAAATTCAAAAAGACCATTGGAGGCAAACACTCCTTTTGTATTCAATACACAAAGCCTACCGTTGATCTCTCTTTTCCTTCTATCTTCAGGAGACAACATGCCTCTGAGTTCTTCCAGAAGCAATCTGACGGTTTGCACAAATAGGGTAAAGATTCCAAATTGTCTAAGGAGACAAGCAACTTGTTGCTTGTACTTCTTTCCTAATATAGAGGTGCAATGTTAGTGTCTAGGATCAACGTTATCTTCCCTGATTTGGTTTGATCTTTGTCTTCCGGATGAATTAACCTTCTGGGCTTGGACTCAACTTCTGGATTCTTCCAGCTATTAGGCCGGAATTGAGTCTTGGGCTTTTAGTCCATTTCAAGGCCTTTACTTAATTATATTTCTTTCTTTTATTTCATCAAATGCACTTAACAAACAATTAGTCCAATTAAATCAACATTTAATTTCTATATTTAAATTAATTATAGAATATTAATTTTCTTATAATATTTTTGTCATAATCAAAATTCAGTGGAAATTGTGTTTCAACACACTAGGAATATGATATTTCCAAAGCTTAAGATACGTGCTTCTTGAGCCAAGAAAGATTCCCCTCCCGTGTGTATGGGTGCGTCAATCCCAGTAGACTGTCTTCCTAGAATTTGCCTTATACAATCTTTGGATTCATAGCCCATGTGGGCTACCACAACGGTATTTATCAGTAAGCAAGGGAATCATTTTGGCCTGAAAGATAAGATATGGATGTTAACAAAAGATAAATACCCATTTCTTCTTATTATTACATTTTGGCTCTAGGGATAACATAAGGATGTTATTAGTAAGCAAGGGGTTTGAACAGTTGAAGGTAATGGAATACTGTGAAGTAGTGATGTTAGCATACCTCTAGGGTTTGTCATACCAGTCTACATATAATATTCCGTTGAATCTCTCATCTTCTAATAATCCTTCCTTTATTAGGAATCATTATTCTATTAAGAGAAGTCTTCTACTAGGAGATGTCTTCTAGATAGTCTCATCTAGCTGGTAAGAGGGGTTTCCTTAATGTAAAATGTTCCTAGAAGCCTACTAGATTCAAAGGCCCTTAGTGCTCCACGTTGCCGCTTGATCTGAAGGCTCTTGATGCTCCATGTGTCGCTATTTTATTTCCTATCACTTCATAATGCAAGGCATGAAATGAAGTAAATCCAAATGGAGTATTAGAGTTACAACTCTTTTTCGATTTACTCATTAAGCATGTAACTTAATCAAAGCCACTAATTAATTAATTAATGGGATAAGGTCCAAATTTGACCCTATCGTTTTTTGGGGAAGTATAGATTTACCATAATGTACGAAATAGTGAATTAGCATTGCCAAGCAAGATTAATTTTATCCCTACCTAACATAATATTTGAATGGAGTTATTTGATAGTTATTCGACTGTCATATCGGATCTTCCAAACAAGTTTGTTGATAAATTAAAATTGTTTTATGTATTTTGGTAGGTTGTTTATAACAGGAAATGGTGTTGCTCATGCCTTAGCAAAATAGGCAAAGGATTTATCTTCCATTTATGGAAGATTTTCACCCCAGATTTAGAGTCTTGTATGTAATGAGCGTGACTTGGCGTTATCTTGAATAAGATCTATGTTTTTCATAAAAAAAAAATAAGTAGTTTTTTGTGATTAACTTGTATTTGGCATAAATATTGACATTTTGGCAAGTTGTTCGTAATGTGTTAGCAACAAAATAGTTTGTAACTGTGTTAGTAACAAAATAAATATTTTAGACATAATTGATGTTTGAAATTTTTGATGTTATAATTAAATAACGAGTCAAATAACAATAAACCAATATGTTTAAATTTTTTGTGTGATAGAGGTAAAATTTATCTGGTTTGAAAAAATTAGGGTAAAATTGTACAATTTCGTAGGTTATGGGTAAACATGTACTTCCTTAAAAATGATATGGGAAAATTAGAACTTATCCTTTAATTAATTATTTTCATACTCTAACGACCAAACTCTTTTATTTTTCTTTTTAAAAAACAATTCCATATATTGTTCCATTGGATGAAAAGTACAAATACATGCATGGGCGGAGCCGGTCCAGGGCTCGGGGGGCTTTGGTCTCCCGCTCCAGCCTTGAATAGTATGGTTCGGTAGTTGACAACCCCCCTAATTGTAATTCACATTGATGTATTTATAGTATTTTTATAATATATTAAGATAGTTGAGTTGGTTAATATGTATTTTTAAGTATAAGAGATTAGGAGGTCAAACCCCATAAAGCTTTTTTTCTTAAAATTTATTATTTTAATGTCTTCTTTATCTTCAGGTAAATTACATACGTGGTATACAACATTTGGTAACTTTCACAATTTGATGTACAACTTTTAATTTTACACACAAAATTGTACAATCTTTTAGTGACCTCCCACTAAAGTGTACAACCAATAAGTGTGACCGGTCAACTCAAAGTCAATGTACCATGTGACCAATTTTTATCCTACCATGTCCTTTATCTCTTTTACAATTACTAAAATGTTATCGTCTCCTTCCTTGCAACTCTCTCTCTATCTTTCCCTCTCTCACTCTCCTATCTTTCAAAAAAAGCTTTCACTCTCCCTTCTAAAAAATAATAAAATAATAATAATGAATGTTTCATTTTCTAATTATTTCCATTTATGTTGTTGTTAAGCCCAAAATATACCTAAAATATCATTAATATTTACATCAGTTTTGCTATGAAATCATGCTGTTTATATATCTATTTAGAGTACTTTTACGTCCGAATATGTTTCTTTCATGCAAGGTACCTAAATATTTGGTAAAATACAAATAGGAACAAAAACAGGTCAAAAACGAAGGAAAAACCCTAAGTTAGGAGCCAAAAGACGAAGAATTCAGCACACCGATACGAGGAAGACGGGAACGGAGTCAGAACCGAGAAGAAAATTCCAAATTCTCGGTAGAGAATCCAAATTCTCGGTAGAGATTATGGGTGGCGACCGAGAATCCAAATTCTCGATCGCGACACGCTAAACTCTGGCGCCTCTCCCCTTCATTTCGAAGACAAATCAACAGTTCCCCATTCTCGGCCGAGAATTTCCATTCTCGGTAAGATCAGAAATCCTGGCAGCACTACATTCACATGTTTAAATTCTAAGAAACGCGTTCATTCGGGTGGATAGAAATGTCTCTTCGCAGCGGATACGACTCTTCGCAGCGGATACAACCCTTCAATCACGACTCTTTAACATCTATAAATAAAGAGTTGATTCAGAGTTGAAGAGATGAGAATGAGATTATTAAGATTAGTGCAGAGTTTATGCAGAAACTCTGACTCAGAAATGAGTCATAGATTAGATTTCATTTCTGTAAAGCAATTTGCCGTACACACATTGTTTATCAAATAATTACATACACAGTAGCATTTAGATTTAGATTAAGGTCAGTTCAATATTAGTTTACATTTTGGTAGTAGAAGTACCCGTCTCTATTCCAAAGATTCAGCGAGAAGATTAAGTAGCGGATTCGACCCTGGAGCCTGACAAACTCTTTGACGAGGTTTGAGGAAAGGATTGACGACCCCGAACTCTAATGTCGTTTGAATGCTTCCATGCTTTTTATTCTCTGTAAACTTGTATCAAATTCATACTTCATCTAATAAAGTTCATTCAATTCAATAAATTTTTATGTAGCACTTATGTAATTGATCCGAAGTGAGTTCTGGTGTTTTCATTAAAACGTAGTTAAATTCAATATCTTTACAAGGAAATTTGTTGAACACTTGGGCAAATTCATTCTTATAATCGATATGATTGCTAGGTCGGCTTATCAGAAGTAAGAATGAATTTGGTTAAGGTAGCAATCTATCCCGACCGTAGGAAGATTGTCTGCGGTTCAAAGCCCTTTAATTGAAGGAGTTTACGTTATTACATTTTTATAATTTATACAAAGTTTAAAGTTGTTTTCTTTGCTTGATGCAAACGAACACAATTATTCTCTTATTTTAAACACTAAACGTTTCTGTTTTGTAATTCATATTCAAAATAGAATTGATTTCTAACATTCTACATATTCTAACCTAATTCTTATTAATTCAATCTCAAAACCAAATCCAATTAAACGAATTTCCATATTATAAACCTAAAATGTGAATCAAACTGAATTAAAATAAGTTTTCATTAAAAAGATCGATATATTTTTATTACTACAAGTGAAACCATGCACTTGCGGAAATCGCTCAACAAGTTTTTGGCGTCGTTGCCGGGGAACGCCAAATTTTTTAACAAAAAATTTATATTTTTCATGTTTTATTCCGAACCTTGGTTTATAATATATGTATTTATTTATTTTATAGTTTTTTTTATTTATTGAGGATGGTCACTAGGACTAAATCCTCGTTGTTATTTAACGTTTGCATTTAGATGTTTGCAGATAAAAAAAATCCAAGTTTTTTTCAAAGATAAACTGGAGATTTGATTATCAATATAAATTTACAAAATGAGTCTACAGAAAAGAAATTCGGTATACAGATACATCAGAAGAGGAAAGCAAATTTTTGAACAGGATGTCAGACGTGACAAATGACTTTTCCAAAAAAATTTACCTTTTCCCCAAACACCTTTAACTATTTTCTATTAACAAAACCCTTCACCAAAATATCACATCTCTTTGTAAAAAAAATTGTTCAATTTCTACATTAAACCCAAATAATTTCCCTTTTTATCACTACCTTAAACGCCTACATCTTCTCAGACAAGATATATCAGAAGTAGGATGAAATTACCTTATCCGCCAGGAAGGAATCGTATACTTTTAATATAGTTTTAAAAGTTTCGGTTCATGTGCGTAGTTCCAGTTCGTGCACAAAACTAGAAGTTCGGGCATTCGACCGCAATCAGTAGATCCTTAAATTGAGAAAATGTAAAAAAAAACATTTTTTTCTAGGTAAGTTAGAATGGACAGGACCATATTTAAATCTGATCCACATAATTGATTTGTCCAAAATTTAGATTCTCCTTGAGAATTCTTAAGTATTATCACATTTTTAGTTTTTAGTATTTCATATTTTAATTTTTACATTTTTATTTCAGTTTAATTTATATATTCATCTTTAGTTTAGCAATAATGATTAGATTAGAAATGAAAAATTTTTTGATCATTAAAAGATATTGAAAATATGCTATGTATCTTAAATATTTATAATTAATGAGGAAAGTATCTTTAGATTTTAAAAAAAAATTCTCAATTGAATTCAAATCACACATAATTTAAGTTTCAGTTTGTATATAGATTTTTACAATCTCTACAGTGACTTTTGTTTGATGTTTTGAAAAATTTTGTACTTATTGAGAATTTTAAATCTCAACTGAGATTTTTGAGTTTTCAGCCTTGTAGGAATTTCTGCACTTACTGAGAATTTTAAAATCTCAACTGAGATTTTTTGATTCTCAACTGAGATTTTAACTTTCAATGCCTTATAAAATTTCTGAAGTTACAGAGATTTTTAAATCTCAACTGAGATTTTAAAAATCTCTATAGAATTAGGGAGGACCAATGCAAAGCATTCCTTGCCAAGGGGCAAGACGTGTCACGATCGATATTCCAATTTCTCGACCACGACACGCATATTTTGAAAAAAAAAATTCCTCTCTATGTATTTAATTTCTAATTTTAGATTTTATTCACCAAGAGGCACAAAAGACATCTCGTCATGATTTTTGGCTTGAAACCAACAAATTATTAACTTGACATGTTTTCAACATTACAATTTTTTATTCTTAAAATTTTTTAGTTTTTAGGTTAGTGTATATCAATTTGAAAATCAATAAAAATTTATTTAAGTCATGTTTTTAATTAATTTTCAGGAAATTAATATGTATATATGAAATTTCAGGAATCTCAGTTGAGATTTCAGGGTTTCAAATATTCAAGGAAGAGAGGCAAATTCTCTGATCTTACCGAGATTGATAATTCTCTGCCGAGATCATCAAAAATTTGGGTTTCGACGCACATTTCCCAAGGGGGAAATGGCGTGTCGTGACCGAGAATCCCGATT
The DNA here is from genome assembly GCF_963576675.1 of Euphorbia lathyris. Classification (NCBI taxonomy): domain Eukaryota; kingdom Viridiplantae; phylum Streptophyta; class Magnoliopsida; order Malpighiales; family Euphorbiaceae; genus Euphorbia; species Euphorbia lathyris. The sequence goes on along the minus strand of NC_088917.1, from coordinate 43,978,165 downwards.
CTCGGTCGCGACACGGGTCATTTTTGACATGTATCCTTCTTTCTTCTTTAAATTCATGAACCTTTGCTGTACATTTCAAAAAATTAAGTCAGTTCATGTCTATAAGGTGCGAATTTACACCTTTTTAATCCCAACAAGTATTTACACTGATTTGTCCTGCTACATTATAAATAATTAGAGAAGACCAGAATTATTTTACTTCCCATTTTCTTTTCATCTCTATCAGACAAATTCTGATTTCTTCTCAATTACCCACCATTTTCTAAAAAGTTACAGACGCTTTTTCATTTTCTCAAAAGCATGACTTCCAAGCATAAATCTTCCAAGAAGATTACTGCTGCACGCACCAAGAGTACTATATGTCAGAACGCTAGGGAGCACAATTTCCCATTCACAACCATGATGAAGGAAGACGATACTATCAATGCCGGTACGCTATGTGAAGGAAAATAGGCAAACGTTTGGCAGCGGAAATATAAAAATTTTAACCTATTTCCATTAACCCAAGATCCGTTAATCATTATTTCATATAAAGAGGGATAGAAGGAAATACCTTTTGGAGTTCTATCTACCGTTGCAATCGTAGTGCCCACAACTCTTACTCCGAGTTCCCGAGCACAAAACAAAAACACAATTCAAAATCAAATTAGAACTCAATCGTATAAAACAACCAAAGTAGATTGTCTCTAATTAATCAACACAAGATCAAGGATAAAGAGAAAGAGATGAAATCAATTGAATCGGTAGGAAGCGGTGGATTATTTCGTCCTCGACTAAGGGGTTCAAAATTCTCTCTCTTCGGTTGCACAAGGGTTGGCCGAAATTCACTTAGTAGGGGGGTATAAATAACCTCTTGTATCTAAACCCTAGTTAGATAGAATTAGGTTACTTAATAAGAGTTCTATTCGGAATAATACTCTTCTTATTATTATCTATAATTATATCTAAATATAAAGATAATAATAACTTATTTAGTAGGATAATAATTAGAAGTAATATAATCAAAATAAACCTCCTAATTGAATTATCTTATAATTAATTTAATTCACAATTATAATCTAATTAAAATTGTTTAAGAATCAAATTAATTATTCATGTAATTTCATACATGAAATTCGCCCCCCTCATTTACTGGGCCTTAGTGGACTCAGTTGGGCTTCCATTAATTAATTAACATCTGTTTCTCTTTTGGGCTCCAAGTCTTATGTGTGACCCATTAGGTTCTTATTGCTTCTAGCCGTATGCAACTATTAAATTAATTTTCTCAGAATTATATTTAATCTTTGCATAACGGAATGAGTACGCGAAATGTGATTAGCAAATCCGAAACATTCCCCTAGAGCTATAAGAAGACGAGTTGATTCCGTCGTTGACCTTTCCGTATTAGTTACAGTATAATTCGATCCTTTATCAACTACATCCTTGAACTGAATCTTATGACTATGGATAATGTCAAGTCACATATAGTGAGACATTCGTTTTACTTGTACAGGCCGAGTCAACTCCAATTAGATAGGTTAAGTGAAATCTGTATTTCAAGTCTTAAGTTATCACCTTGCAAGGATTTAGAGTCAAGTCTTCCACAAGCGATACTTGGACGTATCTCCCATTTATCGGGAGTGACAAATGCTCAATCCAACATATAACTATCCTGCAATTACTTCCTGTGACACCCAACGTCTGCCGTTCACGCCCCAGAGTCATCTCTGTTATGGATCGTGTTACAACAGGATCAAAGCATCACATTCCGTAATCCAAAATCACTAATTAACATTCCTTTGAGTCTTAGGATTACTTATACCTATTAATACCAATGAGATGAACAAGTGACAAGGATGAATCTACCCATCTTGTTATCTCAAGTCGGGTCCCCAATCCTAATGAACTCCCTTTCATTGGATCCATGCAACTGTCCAGATTATCTGTATATCTGAAGCTTGTGAGATCAGCTCTCTGTCTTGACAGAAGACATTGTTACATGCAAGTCTCAACAGTGATATGTCAATCCTAAACATATTACTTGACTTGGGGTGGTTTTAAGTTTATTAGTTTATTATAAAGTTTCGTCTCACTTCATGCTTGTATGAACACTTTATAATCACTTTAAACAAACTTAGGGATTTCCTTTTATTAGACTTATTTAGTTCGTTAAAAGAGGTTGCATTTATATAGTTATGAAACCATAACTTATTAAAACAAATGACATAAATAACACTTCATTTATATTTAGTTCATATCTTAGAACAATTGTCTATAGGACACTAAACCCCAACATACTCCCACTTGGACTAAAGCCAATTGTTTCTACAACTTATCCCAGTAGAAGTTAGACGACGATCATGTACTTTCTGGGCTAAGGGCTTTGTCAACGGATCTGCAACGTTGTCCTCAGTAGGTACTCTTTCTATTCTCACATCTCCTCTTGCCACAATCTCTCTTACAATGTGGTATCGCTTTAGGTAATGCTTAGATGCATTATGAGACCGTGGTTCCTTTGCTTGTGCAATGGCTCCATTGTTATCACAGTACAGTGTAATGGGATTTACAATGTCAGGCACCACACCAAGTTCAGTAATGAACTTCTTAATCCAAACCGCTTCCTTTGCTGCTTCCGCAGCAACGATGTACTCTGACTCGGTCGTAGAGAAAGCTATGCTTCCCTGCTTGGAACTCTTCCAACTGACCGCGCCCTCATTTAAGATAAACAGGTATCCTGATTGGGATCTAAAATCGTTCTCATCTGTGAGATGACTGGCATCTGAAAATCCTTCTATTTTCAGATCCCCTTCTCCGTACACTTGGAACATGTCTTTAGTCCTTCTTAAGTACTTAAGAATGTTCTTGACGGCATTCCAATGCTCGTCTCTCGGATTACCTTGATAACGACTCGTTATACTTAACGCGAACGCTAGGTCAGGTCTAGTGCATAGCATAGCATACATAATCGAACCGATTGCGCTGGCGTATGGGATTACAGCCATGCGTTTCTTATCATCTTTGGTTTTAGGACATTGATGATTGCTTAACTTTACTCCATGTACCATGGGTAAGTTACCTCGTTTCGATTCAAGCATGCTAAACCGCTTTAGCACCTTTTTAATGTATGTAGCCTGTGAAAGACCAAGCAGTCTTCTTGATCTATCTCTGTAGATCTTTATACCAAGTATATAAGCTACTTCACCAAGGTCTTTCATGGAGAAGTTACCTGATAACCATACTTTCACCGACTGTAGCAGAGCTATATCATTTCCCATTAATAATATATCGTCCACATATAATATTAGAAATGCAACTGAGCTCCCACTTGCTTTCTTATAAATGCAAGCTTCTTCGCAATTTTGTTCGAAACCAAATTGTTTTATGGTTTCGTCAAAACGCTTGTTCCAGCTTCTAGATGCTTGCTTGAGTCCATAAATGGATCTCTGTAGTTTGCAAACCTTGTTTGCATCCTTTGATATGAAACCTTCAGGCCGCATCATATATACATCCTCAAGCAGGTTTCCATTTAGGAAAGCTGTTTTCACATCCATTTACCAAATCTCGTAATCGTAGTGAGCGGCAATAGCAAGCATTATTCTGATTGATTTGGACATAGCCACAGGAGAGAAAGTTTCGTCATAATCAATTCCTTGTTTCTGACGATATCCTTTCGCTACTAACCTAGCTTTGTAGGTGCTAACCTTTCCATCCATGTCAGTCTTCTTTTTGAAGATCCACCTGCACCCAATGGGTTTTATCCCTTCGGGTGGATCAACCAAAGTCCAAACTTGGTTGGTGTACATGGAATCCATTTCAAAATCCATGGCTTCGAGCCATGCTTTAGAATCTGGACTGGTAAGAGTCTCTTCGTAGTTTTCGGGTTCGTCGTCTAACACGGGAACCTCATCATCATCTCCCACTAGAAAACCATATCTAATTGGGAGTTCACGAACTCTTTGTGATCTACGAATGGGTGGCACTTAAGTCTCATCTAATGAGACTGCTTCGGGTTCCTCAACCGCCTCTGTTGTTTCAGTCGGTGTTTCTTTTTCTTGAACTTCATCAAGTTCAATCATGCTTCCCTTTTCTATTTCTTCGAGAAACTCTTTCTCCAAGAAGGTTGCGTGTTTGGATACTATTACTTTCTGATCATCTGGATGATAGAAGTAATATCCCACAGTTTCCTTAGGGTCCAATGAAAAAACACTTATCAGATTTAGAATCTAGTTTGTCTGACGCTATGCGTTTGACAAATGCTGAACAACCCCATACTCTCATGAAAGCGAATGTGGGTTTCCTACCAATGAACAATTCATATGGTGTGGGAACTAGCGGATTTAGTTGGTACTCAATTTAGGATGAAGAGGGCAGTATCTAAGGCATAGCCCCAAAATGTCTTTGGAAGTAATGCTATGCTCATCATAGATCGTACCATATCTAGTAAGGTACGGTTCCTCCTTTTGGATACACCATTGTGTTGTGGTGTATAGGGAGGTGTCCATTGTGAGCATATCCCATATTCAGTTAGATAATTCAAAAAATCATCTGAAAGATATTCGCCACCTCGATTGGATTGAAGTATCTTTATTTTCTTTCCTAATTGATTTTCTACTTCATTCTTGAAGCATTTGAATTTCTCAAAAGCTTCGGACTTGTGCTTCATTAAGTAAACATAACCATATCTAGTATGGTCGTCTATGAAGCTTATGAAGTATCCGAATCCTCCTCTTGCTTGGACTGACATAGGACCGCATACATCTTAATGTATTAATCCTAGAGTGCTTCATTAAGTAAACATAACCATATATGGTATGGTCGTCTATGAAGCTTATGAAGTATCTGAATCCTCCTCTTGCTTGGACTGACATAGGACCGCATACATCTTAATGTATTAATCCTAGAGTGTCTGATACACGCTCACCTTTATTGCTAAAGGGTGTCTTTGTCATTTTACCTTTTAAACATGCTTCGCATGTCTCCAATGATTCAGGATCAATTGAATCTATAAGCCCATCTTGATGTAGCTTAAGCATGTGTCTTTTGTTTATATGGCCTAAACGACAATGCCACAAGTAATTCGAATTATCTAGCTTATGTCTTTTGGTATCAATTGCGAATACATAAATTTTGTCATCTAGCACATAAATCCCATTTTGTGATATTCCTGAAAAATAGAAAATCCCATCTCTATAAAACTCGCAACGTTTGTCTTTTATTGAAATATGAAAACCGTCGTCAATAAGACGGCTAATAGAAATAATGTTTCTGGACATTTCTGGAACATACAAACAGTTTCCTAATTCTTTTACAAGCCCAGAGGGCAAACTTAAAGCATAATCTCCAACAGCGAAGGCGACAACTCTTGCTCCATTTCCTACTCGCAAGTTTATGCTTCCTTTCTTCAATTCCTTAGTCCGATTTAGTTTCTGCATATTTGTACAAATATGAGATTCGCATCTGGTATCAAGTACCCAAGATTCAGACTGTGAAATTGTATTTATTTCAATATAAAACATACCAGATGTTGAAGCACCGTCTTTTCCCTTCTTGAGGGAGGCTAGGTACTCCTTGCAGTTCCTTCTCTAATGCCCGTCTTTACCACAGAAGTGGCATTCTCCTTTGGGCTTCTTCACTTCATTTCCCTTAGCTCTAGTGGGCATGGCCCTCTTGCCTTTCTTGGGATGTTTAGGATTGGGAAAATTCCCCTTCCTCTTCTTTGATCCCTCTATGACAAGAGCCGGTATTGCCTTGTCTTTCTTCATATTGGGCTCAACTGACTTGATCATATTTGCAAGCTCTTCAAGAGAGGTTTGCAAGTCATTCATCTGGTAGTTCATGATGAACTTTGAATAACTCTTTGGGAGGGATTGAAGAATTAATTCTATGCTTAGTTCGTTATCCATCGCGAATCCAATACTAGAAAGCTTGGTAATATAGCCAATCATCTTGACACAATGTGTCATCACAGATGTGCCCTCTTGCATCCTGCAACGATATAGCAATTTTGATATCTCGTAGCGTTCGCACCTGGTCTGTTTCCCAAACAATTCCTTTAGGTGCATGATGATGGAATAGGCATCCATTTCCTCATGTTGCCTTTGTAATTCTGGTGTCATCGATGCAAGTATGATGCATTCCGCATGATCGTCATCAGTCTTGTGCTTCTGGTAAGCATCAATTTCTTCGATGGGAGCATCATCAGCTGGGATAGGGGGTATCGATGTATCAAATACATACCCTATCTTATCGAACTTCAAAACGATTTTGAGGTTACGAAACCAGTCGGTAAAGTTTGAACCGTTCAACTTGTTATCGGTAAGTATATTTTGCAGATTGGTTTTAGTCATGATTTTAGGAGTGTTTTAATTTAAAACTGAGAGTGAGAAAGAGTAAATGTACGTTATTCATTTGCTTTAAAATACATTAATAGTCCCCCATATTAATTCGAAGAATTTCACAAATCCTTTAGTGAGCTAGGATCCTAACTCCTGAGATTTCACCTTGAGCTTGCTCAACAAGCTAGTCTCATTTGTTAGGTAGATTTATGTAATCAATCACATCTTTGATGTGATTCCTAGGTTATTGGGTTACTAACCACATTAGTAACTAATATGCTATTCATATTAATCCCAACCATATTGCCCATTAGTTTATGATAACATGAGTTTGCTCATCCAATTATCATAATCTAATTTAAGTATTACCCCATATTCATGAAAGGACGATTTTCAATAATTCAGGTGTTACCATAAGACCCCGAGCTTGAGTTTGCTCAACAACCCAAAGGCCCCCAGTACTGCCGGCTGAATTATAATATTAGGGAGGGGCAACCAATTTTAATAACTTGCTTATTTACTTAACTTTTAATTAGTGAGGGATTTTTATTTTAAGTCTCATAATCTTACTTAGTCTTGATTTGCTTTAGCATACATCAGACACATACATTGGTGTTATGGACATATTATCTAAATTATTCCGTCGAGCTAGAGACGGAATAAAAGGCCAAACCAAGAGAAATACTAACTATTACATATTTCTCTTTAGGTCATCCGTCTTCTCCATGACGCCTTGAAATTACATATTAATTTCTATACTACTAAAGAAAACTTCAATTAATTTTGAAGGGAATTAGATGAGAGGAGAAATTACAATAGATAGTAGATAGGCAGGACTCGCATGCCCTATTTCAAAAATACCAAAAGACTAAATAGAGGGTCCAAATATGTCCATAACTCCAAACATACATAAACTCAATTAAATAAATTTAATTGGTTGATTACATAATATACTTATGTAATATTTAGGTTAATCACATTAACACATCAAATTAACTTTCATCCAATTTTAATTCTATTAGTTTCGTATCTTATATATTAACCTTTTAGATTAATACAACTATACAAAACTATATTCATGCATATCCCAATTATTTTGATTTTAATTCATTTAATACTTTTGATTTACAAATAGGTAAAACAAACTTTTAAATAAATTTTTTATTCGATAATCAAAACAGAAGACTATTAATTTCTGAAATATATATATATATATATAAATATATTTAAAACATAATTTTATTTTAAAAACCATTTTTTTAAAACAAATACCCATCAGGCCGGGCCCGTGACGGGCCCGAAGCCATGGCTGCTGCCGTTTGGCAGCAGCCAGCGTCTGGCCCGTCGCTGCCTTGCGGCAGCGGCGGCCAGACGCAACCCGGTTGCTGCCGTGAGGCAGCAACCGCGGAACGGCTGTTTGGGTCGCGCGGTGCGACCCGAACTGCTGTTCATCAATTTTTTTTAAATATAAATACATATATATATATATATATATATATATATATATACGTGTTTTAAAACTGTTTTAAAACGATTTTCAGAAAATAAGGAAAAACTTATTAAAGATTTTTTCCGTTTTATCTTTAGAATAATAAAACTAATTTTTTTATCAATCTAACTATAAAACTAATAGATTTTGTTATAATGATTATCAACCAAAATAATTAGGAACATATGCAGGATCTATTTTAATTAACAATTAATTAAAACTTATTTATTTTTAGAATTAATTAATCAAAATCAGTTCCGTTAATTAACCTAACTATAAATATTCATTCAATCTGATTGAAAAACTTCTAAATTTTCATATATGAAATAACGAATTTAACGCAGGCTCTGATACCACTGAAGGAAAATAGGCAAACGTTTGGCAGCGGAAATATAAAAATTTTAACCTATTTCCATTAACCCAAAGATCTGTTAATCGTTATTTCATATAAAGAGGGATAGAAGGAAATACCTTTTGGAGTTCTATCTACCGTTGCAATCGTAGTGCCCACAACTCTTACTCCGAGTTCCCGAGCACAAAACAAAAACACAATTCAAAATCAAATTAGAACTCAATCGTATAAAACAACCAAAGTAGATTGTCTCTAATTAATCAACACAAGATCAAGGATAAAGAGAAAGAGATGAAATCAATTGAATCGGTAGGAAGCGGTGGATTATTTCGTCCTCGACTAAAGGGTTCGAAATTCTCTCTCTTCGGTTGCACAAGGGTTGGCCGAAATTCACTTAGTAGGGGGGGTATAAATAACCTCTTGTATCTAAACCCTAGTTAGATAGAATTAGGTTACTTAATAAGAGTTCTATTCGGCATAATACTCTTCTTATTATTATCTATAATTATATCTAAATATAAAGATAATAATAACTTATGTAGTAGGATAATAATTAGAAGTAATATAATCAAAATAAACCTCCTAATTGAATTATCCTATAATTAATTTAATTCACAATTATAATCTTATTAAAATTGCAGGATCTATTTTAATTAACAATTAATTAAAACTTATTTATCTTTAGAATTAATTAATCAAAATCAGTTCCGTTAATTAACCTAACTATAAATATTCATTCAATCTGATTGAAAAACTTCTAAATTTTCATATATGAAATAACGGATTTAACGCAGGCTCTGATACCACTGAAGGAAAATAGGCAAACGTTTGGCAGCGGAAATATAAAAATTTTAACCTATTTCCATTAACCCAAAGATCTGTTAATCGTTATTTCATATAAAGAGGGATAGAAGGAAATACCTTTTGGAGTTCTATCTACCGTTGCAATCGTAGTGCCCACAACTCTTACTCCGAGTTCCCGAGCACAAAACAAAAACACAATTCAAAATCAAATTAGAACTCAATCGTATAAAACAACCAAAGTAGATTGTCTCTAATTAATCAACACAAGATCAAGGATAAAGAGAAAGAGATGAAATCAATTGAATCGGTAGGAAGCGGTGGATTATTTCGTCCTCGACTAAAGGGTTCGAAATTCTCTCTCTTCGGTTGCACAAGGGTTGGCCGAAATTCACTTAGTAGGGGGGTATAAATAACCTCTTGTATCTAAACCCTAGTTAGATAGAATTAGGTTACTTAATAAGAGTTCTATTCGGCATAATACTCTTCTTATTATTATCTATAATTATATCTAAATATAAAGATAATAATAACTTATGTAGTAGGATAATAATTAGAAGTAATATAATCAAAATAAACCTCCTAATTGAATTATCCTATAATTAATTTAATTCACAATTATAATCTTATTAAAATTGCAGGATCTATTTTAATTAACAATTAATTAAAACTTATTTATCTTTAGAATTAATTAATCAAAATCAGTTCCGTTAATTAACCTAACTATAAATATTCATTCAATCTGATTGAAAAACTTCTAAATTTTCATATATGAAATAACGGATTTAACGCAGGCTCTGATACCACTGAAGGAAAATAGGCAAACGTTTGGCAGCGGAAATATAAAAATTTTAACCTATTTCCATTAACCCAAAGATCTGTTAATCGTTATTTCATATAAAGAGGGATAGAAGGAAATACCTTTTGGAGTTCTATCTACCGTTGCAATCGTAGTGCCCACAACTCTTACTCCGAGTTCCCGAGCACAAAACAAAAACACAATTCAAAATCAAATTAGAACTCAATCGTATAAAACAACCAAAGTAGATTGTCTCTAATTAATCAACACAAGATCAAGGATAAAGAGAAAGAGATGAAATCAATTGAATCGGTAGGAAGCGGTGGATTATCTCGTCCTCGACTAAAGGGTTCGAAATTCTCTCTCTTCGGTTGCACAAGGGTTGGCCGAAATTCACTTAGTAGGGGGGTATAAATAACCTCTTGTATCTAAACCCTAGTTAGATAGAATTAGGTTACTTAATAAGAGTTCTATTCGGCATAATACTCTTCTTATTATTATCTATAATTATATAAATATAAAGATAATAATAACTTATGTAGTAGGATAATAATTAGAAGTAATATAATCAAAATAAACCTCCTAATTGAATTATCCTATAATTAATTTAATTCACAATTATAATCTTATTAAAATTGTTTAAGAATCAAATTAATTATTCATGTAATTTCATACATGAAATTCGCCCCCCTCATTTACTGGGCCTTAGTGGACTCAGTTGGGCTTCCATTAATTAATTAACATCTGTTTCTCTTTTGGGCTCCAAGTCTTATGTGTGACCCATTAGGGTCTTATTGCTTCTAGCCGTATGCAACTATTAAATTAATTTTCTTAGAATTATATTTAATCTTTGCATAACCGAATGAGTACGCGAAATGTGATTAGCAAATCCGAAACATTCCCCTAGAGCTATAAGAAGACAGGTTGATTCCGTCGTTGACCTTTCCGTATTAGTTACAATATAATTCGATCCTTTATCAACTACATCCTTGAACTGAATCTTATGACTATGGATAATGTCAAGTCACATATAGTGAGACGTTCATTTTACTTGTACAGGCCGAGTCAACTCCAATTAGATAGGTTAAGGGAAATCTGTATTTCAAGTCTTAAGCTATCACCTTGCAAGGATTTAGAGTCAAGTCTTCCACAAGCGATCCTTGGACGTATCTCCCATTTATCGAGAGTGACAAATGCTCAATCCAATGTATAACTATCCTGCAATTACTTCCTGTGACACCCAACGTCTGCCGTTCATGCCCCAGAGTCATCTCTGTTATGGATCGTGTTACAACAGGATCAAAGCATCACATTCCGTAATCCAGAATCACTAATTAACATTCCTTTGAGTCTTAGGATTACTTATACCTATTAATACCAATGAGATGAACAGGTGACAATGATGAATCTACCCATCCTGTTATCTCAAGTCGGGTCCCCAATCCTAATGAAATCCCTTTCATTGGATCCATGCAACTGTCCAGATTATCTGTATATCTGAAGCTTGTGAGATCAGCTCTCTGTCTTGACAGAAGACATTGTTACATGCAAGTCTCAACAGTGATATGTCAATCCTAAACATATTACTTGACTTGGGGTGGTTTTAAGTTTATTAGTTTATTATAAAGTTTCGTCTCACTTCATGCTTGTATGAACATTTTATAATCACTTTAAACAAACTTAGGGATTTCCTTTTATTAGACTTATTTAGTTCTTTAAAAGAGGTTGCCTTTATATAGTTATGAAACCATATCTTATTAAAACAAATGACATAAAGAACACTTCATTTATATTTAGTTCATATGCTAGAACAATTGTCTATAGGACATTAAACCCCAACACTATGATCGTTGGAATGATGTATATGGAAGAGTTCTTGAATGATGAACTCAGGATCAGCAATGATATGGATTGCTATCTGAGGTCCAAGATACAGATTTGTATGTGTTGAGAGACCTATTCCAAGGCAACACTTATTAATTCCTCAAAAGATTTTCATGGAGGGGTTAGTTACCACATCACGTTCAATGGAACGAAAGGTTGGGTTCGGTAACATTATTTGTGAAATCATCAGTTTCAATTCCATGGATTGATAAGGAACCATTTCCCGTTCTTGACAATGAATTCCTTGAAAGTGAGAGACTTGTCAAAAGAGTGTTTAGAGTCGGCCCACGATTTCTGTTTCCTAAGGAACGGCAGATCTTCATTCAAGCTAAGATCGATCGGGCCCGTGCTATGCGAATCCCAATTCAACGGGATGAGAATTTAGTTTAATTTGTTTTGGTCTGTTTATTTTTTTTTGTTCTTTGTGTTATTATGTATATATGTTTTTCATTTTTTTAAAAAAAAACATCAAGTTTGATTCTTTGTTTATTTTTTATTAATATACGTTAACCATGAATGTGTATATAATATTAAAAGTAAACAATATAACCTTCAAACATGAATGTGTATATGATGTTAAAATAAATATGTATATCATTTCATTAATCTGTATAAGTTTCAATGCTTCAGATTTAATATGAATAAGTGATTAATAATTTGATTTGTTTAATTTTCATTTGTTTGTTTTTGTATATAGGTTCGTTTTTCACTTTTCTAGTACATATGTTCTTGTTCATTTATGTACACATGTGTTATGCAATAAAACTTCATTTCATTTCATACTTTTAATTTTTCATTCTGATTTATGTCTGTTCAGATTTATACACTGTTAGCACCTGAATCTGTATGAATATCTTAAATGCTAATAAGTTATAAATCATTATTAACTATTGAACATGATAGTGAATTTTCATTTTAAATTAAATCATCAAGTTTACTTTTTAGTTGTTGATTCATTTATGTTAACCATGCTAAATTATTTAACATATATCAGTATGCACTTATCAAAATGAAACAGTATATCTTTTCACATGAATCTGTATATCATGTTTGAATACATCTGTGTCAATTTAATTATTTCACATACATTGCAAATACCTAAACTTTAATATGATTAAATGATTACTCGTATTTAAGAGTTGATATACATTCACTATTCATTTATTACCTCTTAGAAGATTAATTTCCATTCAATGCTTGTTCATTTAAACTTATGTGAATTAATGTACATTGATTATACATTAACTCTATTAAAGGCTTTAATTGTTTCATTACTCCGAATTTAATAAGGATAAACCTTTGGTTTTCCTTGTATTTAATGTTTTAATTTGTGTTTTTAAGTTTCAGGTATACATTTACTTAATTATCAGACATATTTACCCAAAAAAATTGCACAAACGAAGTTTTTACGCACAATTAGTCGCAGCCAGACACAGATTCTCGACCGAGAATTTAAATTCTCGGTAGGTTCGGCGAAAACACAAGTTTTCAGGAGGGAATTCCTCCCTGGAAACAATCTGTCGCGACCGAGAATCTGGATTCATGGGTCACGACACGCGACCTGTAGGCGGGGATAGACACGAATTTGGCACATTTTTAACCTTTTCCCATTCCTACATTAACTCCTAAACCCTATATAACCCTATCACTTATACAAACATTACATCCACTCTATTTAAACCACATTTTCTTCTTCCACAATCAATTCCACACCATATCACCTTTACTTTTTTAACAAATTTTTACCTATCCAAAATACTTCTTTCCAAAACACAAACTCCATAACCTTATTTCTCTCTTAAAGTTCAAAATTTTATACACCATGCCTAATCATACGGATACTCACAAGCTTTCCACTTCCACCTCCAATAAGTTGAGTTGTCTCTTCGTGGCCACATTCGGCTTTATTTCAGGTGAGGGAGGGAAGCGGTATATGCACTCTTTTGGGCCAATTTCATGTTTCCCGATATTCTCTTTTGGTTTTTGCTAAAGAGATTTACATTTAGGAATTAGGTTCCAATTTATGAAGTTGGGGATGACAAGATGAGTATTTGGTTTGGATATCATACAAAACAATTTATTGTTAAGCCCATAAATTTTTCAACCAATCCGGTTTGGACATATTTTGCCTAGATTAGATGAATTTAATTCCAAACACACTTCTAGCAAGCTCATTAAGGATAATTACTCGTTTCTATTTCAATAAATTTTTATCCTATTTTCTCTTTGGGCATGTTAAAGATCAGGATTTGAAGTCAGGATTTATTTGTTCATTTTGGATTACATCTTCAAGGATTTCGTGGTAGATTAAATTGGATTACCTTTTGACAATTAAGTCCATGTTTTCATTTTCAACCAATGAGCACGTTACTATGCGTACTTTGAGTACGGGTATTGTTTTGGATGCTACGAGTATTATGGAGTAGTTTTCAATCACTTACTCCTAATTATTTTCCGATATTGGATTATGCTGCAATTTTACACATTCATTTAATGGTTAGCCAATGTTGGCTAGTTTTGCAAGACTCAATGTTGGTACTTCAAGTTCACATGGTAATGGTAATGAGCAAGTGAATTTTGGTGGGGATGATGATATGCATTATGATGATGAAGATGATAATGGTGAGGAGGAGGAGCATATTGATGCCTACACACAAGCACAAGGGCATGTTGGTGATGAGCATAATGTTGATGATGGTTGGTCCCTTATAACGTAACAAGTTAGTTCCAAGGGGGGGATAGGAACTATTTAAAATTTAAGTACGTTAAGGCTGACTTCTTTTTCTTTGAAAAGGATTACACAGCGCGCTGAGTCAATAAGACACTAGCTTAGTCAACTGGTGACTAAGTCAGCTTCTTTCTTTGAGTCAGGAGATAGCACTTGAGTCTATTCCTGAACTCAGATACTCAATGCACACAACTCAGCGTGACCTCTTTACTTGGTCAGTTTTGTTTAAGCAAGCAATATATATATGAAGGAGTTTAAGGTTAGAAAGATGTTACTCAGCAGATTTATCCAGGTTCGACCTCCAAGCCTACGTCCTGTCCCCGGAACACGTTCCGAGATTTCGAATTCTCTACTGAGCTCTTTAACGGTAGAGCATCAAACCTTTTACAACTTAGAAGTTGAGTATAACAAGAGTACCTTCCTCTATACCTCTACTCACTCCTAATCTCTCGCTGAGTACTATAACCGAGTACTCAGCCTCTCCTTTCTAATCTCTAGAAATGATAAAGATTTGTCCTAAACAACAATTGCTAAGACACTTTAGATGATTGTATAATCACTCTAGACTTTTACACAAATGATATAGAATTTAGTGTAAGAATTTGCTTTGCTTTTCTTCACAGAACTTGAGCAAAATTTTGGTCAGCGTAATGGCTTGATAATGTTCTGTGTGGAATGAAGTAACTGAAGGGCTCTATTTATAGAGACATCTGAGACATCGGTCATTTCGAATTTCGAAATAACCGTTGGAGGGAAACGACTTCCTGTCGTTGTCACTCAGTTTTGCTCAGAGCTCTCGGCCAATCAGATTTGAGTATCTTCTATCCTCGGTCAGTGTTGAGCAGCTTTTAGTCAGCTCGGCAGAATGTCTCTCCATTTACGGTAAGGTCAACTAGACAGCTTTTAGTCAGCTGATGTCTTATACTCTTTGTCGATTCAACTCAATGGCTTCACTCTGAAGTTGTTCAACGAAGATCTTCTAGATCCTTCTCTTGCTGAGTTGCGTTTTGATCGTAACGACAGTGTTCTGTGCACGCGGGCCGAGTTGTCTTGATCTGTTTGACTTGGGCCTTGACTTCCGTATGGGCATTGGGATTTTTATTCTTTATGTCTTATAAACAATTTTAACTCAACATTGAACAAACACATTAGTATAACAAATCAAAGCATTTAAACTTAGTGTGTTTAGATTATATTTAATTTTACTTAAATAATTTTGTTAAATCAAAATCATGTGGAAAGGTGTTTCAACAAACTCTCCCATTTTGATGTTGGCAAAACTATTCAGCGAGGAACTCAGTGTTGAGCTCCCCCATGATAGTTGACCTATTATTGCTTAGCAAACTCCCCCGTCAGGGTTGAGCTACTAACTTAGTTTTTAACTCTAAACATTCTAAGGTTTAATCGAGTAGGTTTGAGGTCAGTTTTCAGATATAGGTCAGCTCATGGAACATATTCTATTTTACTCAGTTTTAAGCGGAAGGTTTATCATTCAGAGAGCGCTGAGTAAATATTTTGTTCAATGGTTTTTATGAGACAATGTTTTGTAAGCATACAGGACAATGTCAAACATTTGATCAGCATGGGATACAATCAACAAGTATTATAGACAGTAAACACAGTTGATTTAGTTGAAGATACATAATAACATAATACTCGGCATCATATGAAATAACTCAAGTTAGGATAAAGGATGCAAGTATTGTATTAAAGTGAAGTAGTCAGCATACATAGAGAAGGATGAGCATAAAAAGAACATATAGACTACAGACTAATTTAAACAAAAACTAAGCTAGCCTATTTCTATTTCTACTTCTTTTTCTTTTGCCTAGACTAACTGCTTCTAGGAGCCTCGTGCTGAGTTCTAGCTTGTTCTTTCTCCCCCGTTTTGTCAGCATCGGGAGGAGCAGGAATTCTAAAAGAGTCGGTTAAGACAGCGGCGGTTAGCACGGCGGACGGCTCCTTAATTTTGTCGGCACTTTCATTAATGCCATCAAAGACAATAACGCCTTCATTCAAGACCTCTTTTGGTATGCCGATTTCAGCAGCACTGAGCAGGCTCAGGATGTAGGCTTGAGACTTACCTACCCAGGTAATTATATCTGACAGCGCAGCAAAGACTTGATGAAAGGTCTTAAGCAGTGCTGAGTCATAGTATTGGCGCTGGATATTATTATGACGCACATGTGTGAAGGTCCTTTGGGTAGTGACCAGAATCTCATTCTGCTTCATCTGGTCAGTGTCCATCTCTTGTTTATTTAAGTTCAGCAGACGAACTGCTTCACTTATTTGCTCCACCGAGCATTGAGAGTAGGAGGCCAGCTGATTGTTGGTCTTGATTTGCTCAGTGTGAAGCTGGGCAAAAAGCATATTAACTTCATCAGAAGTGGCATACTGAGTATTCGTAGCTGACAAGGTCTGGAATTCGCCTTGAAGAGTGTTAAGATGTTGAACAGTTGTCAGTTGGAGCTCAGCCAGCTTAGTTATTGAGTCCTGCTTGGGCTGATGTGATTGAATTGAAATCATATCACTTAGCAGATCCTTCAGTCCTTTAACCTCATTTAAGAGTTGAGTGACCTGGGACAGCTGAGTTGATGCATTGTTACTAGACCCAGCAGTAGGTTGAGCAGATTGATGAATGTCCTTAATTAATGACTGCACCGAGTTGATGAGTTTTCTACCAGACTCGGTGGCATGTAGATAGTTGAGGGATTCATCATCATGTTGCCTAGTTTCCTCAGTATGACCAGTTTGTGGAGGAGTCAGAGTTATGATAGGGTCAGTGACTGGAAGTGTGTTTCCAAGCTGTACTTGATTTTCTGGAAGAGAGGATTGATCGGCAGTAGTGATGGTCGGTGAAATAGTAATCCTAATGCTGTCAGTGCTGACTGGGGTAGGAATGTTCGGAGTCAGCACAGTGCTTGGAGCAACAACATTAATGAGAACTTGCTCGATCTGGCTTGTTGAGTTAGCGGAAGCATTCAAGTCGGCTTGTTCCTTTGGTGAAGAAATAGAGGCTTGCTTTTCAAGAGAAGCTTGTTGAGAAGAAGGGGTTTGCTTACTAAAAAACTTCAGCTTCAGAGAAGAAGGATCTTTAGTCGGATTTTGAACAGGGAGATCGATGACTATTTTCTGACTTGCCTTTACTAATCTTCTTCTGCGAGGAGGAGTGTCAGCTTGGATAGACTCTCCTGAGTGAGAAGGAGAAGTCTCTTCTTGATCAGCATTAAGCTGATTAGCTTGTTCTTGTTCTTTATCTGCACCCAACTCAGTATTAGTTGGGTCAGCAGCTTCTTCTTCACTAGCTGTCTCCTCAGCGTCATCCTGACCGCTTTCTTCTTCTTCTTCTTCCTTATCATCCTGATCTGAGTTATCTAATTCTTCTTCCACCTGAGTGATGAAGTGATCATCCAGTTCCACATCATCTTCTTGATGCTCAGCTTCAATTCCTTGACACTGTGTGAAGTGTGAATCACCAGGAACAATGATGTCAGTAGGGATAACATCAATTGGGGTCAGCTCTGAAGACTTCTTCTTCTTCAGAGGTTGCTCAGCACCCAGTCTTTCCTCTGTATCAGGCTCATCTTGCCTGCTTCTCTTCTCAGCTGACTTAGGTCTCTCTTGACCTTTTTGAGCAGCTGACTTAGGCTTCTTGGCCTGAGGCTCATCCTTCTTTGAAGGAGTCCCAACAGCTTTCCTCTTTCGGGCAGCTGGAGCCTTTGTCCTTTTCCCCTTCTTTGGGACATTTATCTCCTCATCAGCCTCATCAGCATGTTTGCCTTTCTTTATCGGTTGGTCATATTTCAAGGCACGCAATGCAACAGCTGTGATCTCAGAGCCTTGGGCCTCAGTTTCCTCGAACAGGTCAACCTGATGGTCTTTGAGGATTCTGGTTATGAGTGAGCCCAGCCTAAGAGTTCCAGTGCTCCTCTAGAAGCCAGCAATTAAGAAAACTGGCATATTGATGGGCTTGTAGGTCAACATATGCCATATAAAGCATTGCTCGAAATTTGTCGCTGAGCTAGTGCAATTAATCTTGGGGTAGATGTAATTGGTCAGCAGATAGTGTGCCATCTTTTGGTGCTGGCCCATTGATGAACTTGAGATTTCTCCAGAATGGCCAGGGGGTTTGCAGAAGGTGGCAACATACCCAGTTCCTTCATGATCACCAGTTCTCCTCATCTTTGTTCCCTCATTTTTCAATTTAAGCAAATTGGCAAGGTAGGTAGGGTTGATGAAGATTGTTTTCTCCTTTACCACGGTTACTAGGTAGTCCTGGTTATCGTTAGCAACTCGTAAGTTATGGTAGAATTCCCTTACTAGGTCAGGGTAAGTGGGATCTCTAATGGAGAATAGCTCGGTCCAGCCATTCTTCGATATCCATTCATAGAATGGTTGCTCGGTTGTTACGAAGGCCTCAGAGAACCATCGTGAGAAGTCTATTTTCCACTCTCTAATGTCTGCGAAGACTTTGGTGTAGGTTCTGACCTTGGTCGGCTTTCCCTTAGAGGAGGTGGCTTGGCCAGCTTTGCCTTTGCTCGGCGTAGTGACCTTTGTAGCTTCAGGCGAAGTAGTTTGCCTAGAAGGTTCATCGAAACTAGTCTTAGGATGACCGGCACCGGAGATGTTAATGGAAACCTTAGTCATAGTTTCAGAGAAAGATTGGGAAGTTTTGAGAGTTTTTAGAGAGAGAATGCTTATGCCAGAAAATTCGGTAAGTGTAAAGAGATAATAATGGGGATTTGCCCATTATTTATAGCGGTGAATTATCGAAACCATGTGTCAGTTTTTCCTTGGGATTGTCAACCGATAATGATCCTGGCTTTTATGACACATTCGGCGCATACGTCATCCTAGGTGGCTATTCGCGTGCTCTAGCATTAAATGCAACGAATCTTATACTCAGCGTTTAGAATACTAAGCGTTTTATATTCTGAGTGGTCAGTTTTATACATACGGATGATTTCTCAGTTTGAGATAACTACTCGGTGCCAATGTTTGCTCAGTATGTGATATTTATTCATTTAGCATTAAACACTGAGCATACATTTATTCACTTAGCAAACAATGGATCATTCAGCATGTTAATTCACTCAGCATGATGCTATATTAAGAGCTGGAATTTACTGAAGAGGATTAAACATACCAATGGCTTCTCTCAGTATGCTGAACTGTTCACGAGCCAGTGGCTTTGTGAAGATATCCGCAAGCTGCTCATCCGTCGGGACGTAGGTCAGCTTTATCTCACCCTTGAGTACATGGTCTCTAATGAAGTGATGTCTTATGCTGACATGCTTCATCCTGCTGTGTTGAATTGGGTTCTTGGATAGATCAATTGCACTTTTGTTGTCACATTTGATCTCAATTGTCTTTGTTTGAACACCATAGTCTTCAAGCTGTTGCTTAATCCATAAGACTTGAGCAACACAGTGTCCAGCAGCAATGTACTCAGCTTCAGTGGTAGACAAGGCTACTGACGCCTGCTTCTTGCTGAACCAGGATACAAGACAGCTTTCTAAGAAATGACATCCTCTAGAGGTGCTTTTCCGTTCTAGCTTGTCTCGTTCATAGTCAGCGTCAGTGTATCCAATGAGTGTAAAGCCATGAGTGTTGGGATACCATAAACCTGCGTTCACTGAGCTTTGCAAATATCTAAGGATTCTTTTTACAGCTATGTAATGCGATTCCTTAGGGTTAGATTGATATCTAGCATAGTAGCATACTGAGAACTGAATGTCCGGTCTACTTGCTGTTAAGTAAAGTAGAGAGCCTATCATACCTCGATACAATTTGCTGTCTACCGACTTACCATTCTCGTCAGCGCAGAGGACAGTGTCAGTGCCCATAGGAGTGGATATTGGCTTGCAATTTTCAAGATCATATTTCTTCAATATCTCATTGGCATATTTAGCTTGACTGATGAAGATGCCATTTTTCCCTTGTTTGATTTGAAGTCCAAGGAAGAAATTGAGTTCTCCCATCACCGACATTTCAAACTCAGTCTGCATTTGCTTGCTAAATTCCTTGCACATTGACTCATTAGTAGCACCGAAAATAATATCATCAACATATATTTGAGCCAACAGGGTATCTTTACCCTTTCTCTTAATGAATAAGGTTGTATCAGCTTTGCCTCTGATATAGTTTCTAGTCAGCAGGAAACTGGTCAACCTCTCATACCAAGCACGTGGTGCTTGTTTGAGGCCGTACAGAGCCTTTTTGAGTTTATAAACGTGGTTTGGGAACTTAGGATCCTCAAACCCTGGAGGTTGATTAACATAAACTTCCTCGTTTATAACTCCATTAAGGAATGCACTCTTAACATCCATTTGAAACAGTTTAAAGTTCATATAACTTGCATAAGCGCATAAAATTCTAATAGCCTCTAGCCTTGCCACTAGGGCAAAGGTCTCACCGTAGTCAATACCTTCTTGTTCACTGTAGCCCAGAGCTACAAGCCTTGCCTTGTTCCTGACTACATTTCCTTGCTCATCCAGCTTGTTGCGGAAGACCCATCTTGTTCCAATGGTCTTCTGACTCCTTGGATGTGGCACTAACTCCCATACATCGTTTCTTCTGAATTGGTCAAGTTCCTCTTGCATTGCGCTCATCCAGAATTCGTCTTCCTCAGCATCAGCGAAGTTCTTAGGTTCCTGAACTAAGACGAAGGCTACGTTGCTGAGGTATCTCCTGAGTTGATTTCTTGTCATCATGGTATTCTCAGCGGCATCAAGAATGGCACTCTCTGAGTGTCCTCTTGGTATCCTTATCTCCTTTGGTAGATTGACGTCTTGTGCTGTCTGTGTTTCAACAGTCTCTGCAGGTATAGATTGGTCAGTGAAAACAATTTGAGGTTCACTTTTACCTTGGGTCAGCCCTTGAAGGAATAACTCAGCGGCTGTATCTTGATCAGCGGGTACTGAGTGTGGATCATCCTCGGTCAGTGGCAGATATCTTCCTGCAGGGTTAGTTTCGTCGAACTCAACATGTACTGACTCTTCTAAAACTTGAGTTCGTTTATTGAAAACTCTGTATGCTTTGCTGTTTGTTGAGTAGCCTAAAAAAATAGCTTCATCAGCTTTTGAGTCAAACTTAGCTAGGCTATCTTTGGTGTTTAAAATAAAACATTTACAGCCAAAGGCACGAAAGTATCCAATGTTGGGCTTTCGTCCTTTCCAAAGTTCATAGGGGGTTTTCTTTAGTATAGGTCTAACAAGAGCCCTATTAAGAATATAGCACGCTGTGTTAACAGCTTCTCCCCAAAAGTACTTTGGAAGCCTATGCTCACTCAGCATTGTCCTGGCTATTTCAACCAAGGTTCTGTTCTTCCTTTCAACAACCCCATTTTGTTGAGGCGTCCTAGGAGCAGAGAAATTATGGTCAATGTCGCTGGCTTCACAGAATTCAACAAACTGTTGGTTTTTGAATTCTCCACCATTATCACTTCGGATGTGAGCCAATTTTAGGTCTTTATCATTTTCAAGTTTTCTAACCAAATTTGAAAATGTCTCAAAGGTCTCATCCTTGCTACTCAGCAAGATGACCCAAGTGTACCGAGAGAAGTCATCTACAATGACCAAGGAAAATCTTCTTCCACCCAGACTCAGCGGCTGGACTGGACCGAAGAGATCCAAGTGTAGTAACTCTAACGGACGCTTAGTTGAGACAATATTTTTACTATGAAAAGATTGTTTGGTTTGTTTTCCAGCTTGGCAAGCGTGGCATAGTTGATCTTTTTCAAATTTAAGTTCTGGCAGTCCCTCAACCAATTGCTTTCTTGCTAATTTGGCCAAGAGGTCCATGCTTACATGACCAAGTCTCATGTGCCATAGCCAGGAATTTTCTTCCTTTGAAACTAAGCATACAGTTTTTGAAAACTTTTTCTCCAAGTTCAGCATGAAGACATTATCAATGCGAGGGGCAGTTAAAATTAACTCATTAGTTTTACCCTCGTATATTTTACATCCAGTGTCATCAAATATAACTTTTCTCCCATTATCATATAGCTGAGCTACGCTAAGTAAGTTATATTTGAGTCCGCTGACTAGGGAGACTGACTCAATAGTAGGATTACCTCCAACGGTTCCTGACCCTACTATCTTACCCTTTTTGTTGTCTCTAAAACTTACGCTTCCTCCTCGTTTACGCTCAAATGTGATGAACTGAGTTTCATCACCAGTCATATGCCTCGAGCATGCGCTGTCAATATACAATATTTTTTACTTCTCAGCACATCTCAGGCTTACCTGTAATGTAACTAGTTACTCTTAGGTACCCAATTCTTTTTGGGTCCTTGCTTGTTAGGTTCAACAGGTAAAGCATCATATTTAATTTTATGGCGGCATACTTGGACAGTATGGCCATTCTTTCCACAGAAGTCACAACTGACCTTCCGTTTAGGATTTCTCACTGACTGGTCAGCACCCCAGTGCTGAGCGTGCCAGCACACCTTTGTGGTGTGTCCTTTCTTCCCACAGAAGTCACAATGGACATTCCGCTGAGGATTCCATCTCTGCTGACCAGTACCTCGGTACTGAGTATTCAGAGGAATATTTCTTTTGTTTGGAACCTTTAGTTGGTTCTGGATAGTTGTGACGTCCTTTCTTAGTTTCTTAGAATCTGATTGGACTTCAGAGACAGACTTATGTATGATCTCCATGTTATCATGCAAAGTTGAGTTGTCCTGAAGAAGGAATCTGAGGTCACTCAGCTTGACCTCTTCAACCTCGTCACAACGCCTGCTGAGTGCTCTAACTTTCTTATTACACTTTTTGACAAGTGTGTAGAGGTCACTCAGGGCATTTACCATTTTATTTCTGAGCTGGGGAAGTGATATTACCTCATTTGATTGCTCCTCATCGTCAGATGCAATGGAGGGGTCAGCATGCTCAGAGACGCACGGCTCAGCAAGTTCGTCAGCCATAAAATAGATCTTTGCTGACTCAGTGGCATCAGCTTCTGATGATGAAGACTCATCACTGTCGCTCCATGTTGCCACCATTGCCTTTTTGCCGTTCTTCATTTCCTTCCTCAGCGTGGGGCAGCTTGACTTGATATGGCCAGTTTGATGACATTCAAAGCATGTAATGGGCTTTGAGTTGTCCTTCTTGTATTTGCTGTCCCTCGACTCAGCTTTATACTTATCAAACTTTCTGTAAGGCTTCTTAGAGTATTTGTCATTCTTTTTAAACAGCCTTTTCATCTTCCTGGTGAACATAGCCATCTCCTCATCGTCTGTTGAGCTCCCATCAGTGGAGTCAGCTTTCATGACAAGAGATTTTTGCTTCTAGTCTTCAGACTTTTCCTTCACCTCGAAATTCTTCATTGAGATCTCATGGGTCAGCAATGAGCCGATGAGTTCATCATATTTGTAGGTGGTTAAGTCTTGAGCTTCCTTAACAGCAGTCTTCTTTGCTTGCCAGTTTTTAGGAAGACTCCTAAGAATCTTCTTGACTTGTTCTTCCTCAGTGAAGATCTTCCCAAGTCTCTTGAGCTCATTGATGATGTTTGTAAACCTTGCATTCATGTCAGATATTCCTTCATCATCGTTCATTTCGAACAGCTCGTACAATCTCATCTGCTGGTTCACCATGGACTCCTTCACTTTGTTGGTTCCTTCGTAGGTGACCTCCAGCTTCTTCCAGATCTCTTGCGCTGACTCCCAACCTGATATCTTATTATATTCTGCAGCATCAAGCGCACAGTGAAGCATATTTATAGCTGAATCGTGATTTTGTAGCTTCTTGAGATCATCCTATGTCCATTTGGCCTCAGCTTTGACAACTGTTTGGCCAGCCACAACTTCAACAGGAACAAACGGGCCTTGGACTATTGAAAGCCATGCACTCATGTTTGTTGCCTGAATAAAGTTTTTCATCCTATTCTTCCAGAAGGTGTAGTTAGACCCGAAGAATAGGGGAGGCCGAGTAATGGACAGCCCCTCAGGTAAGATCTGAGTTGTCTGGTTTCCTGGGAGAAACCGAGTGCTGTTTTCAGCCATAGTGGGGATCAGCTCAAGGTAGTTAAACCTTTAACAGTGAGCTCTTAAGCTCTGATACCACTTGTTGGTCCCTTATAACGTAACAAGTTAGTTCCAAGGGGGGGATAAGAACTATTTAAAATTTAAGTACGTTAAGGCTGACTTCTTTTTCTTTGAAAAGGATTGCATAGCGCGCTGAGTCAATAAGACACTAGCTTAGTCAACTGGTGACTAAGTCAGCTTCTTTCTTTGAGTCAGGAGATAACACTTGAGTCTATTCCTGAACTCAGATACTCAATGCACACAACTCAGCGTGACCTCTTTACTTGGTCAGTTTTGTTTAAGCAAGCAATATATATATGAAGGAGTTTAAGGTTAGAAAGATGTTACTCAGCAGATTTATCCAGGTTCGGCCTCCAAGCCTACGTCCTGTCCCTGGAACACGTTCCGAGATTTCGAATTCTCTACTGAGCTCTTTAACGGTAGAGCATCAAACCTTTTACAACTCAAAAGCTGAGTATAACAAGAGTACCTTCCTCTATACCTCTACTCACTCCTAATCTCTCGCTGAGTACTATAACCGAGTACTCAATCTCTCCTTTCTAATCTCTAGAAATGATAAAGATTTGTCCTAAACAACAATTGCTAAGACACTTTAGATGATTGTATAATCACTCTAGACTTTTACACAAATGATATAGAATTTGGTGTAAGAATTTGCTTTGTTTTTCTTCACAGAACTTGAGCAGAATTTTGGTCAGCGTAATGGCTTGATAATGTTCTGTGTGGAATGAAGTAACTGAAGGGCTCTATTTATAGAGACATTTGAGACATCGGTCATTTCGAATTTCGAAATAACCGTTGGAGGGAAACGGCTTCCTATCGTTGTCACTCAGTTTTGCTCAGAGCTCTCGGCCAATCAGATTTGAGTATCTTCTGTCCTCGATCAGTGTTGAGCAGCTTTTAGTCAGCTCGGCAGAATGTCTCTCCATTTACGGTAAGGTCAACTAGACAGCGTTCTGTGTCTTCTGAACTTTACCCAAAGTGGAAACACTTTGTCTGGAAGTTGTTCTTGCTCAGCTGCTGTCTTGTACTCTTTGTCGATTCAACTCAGCGGCTTCACTCCGAAGTTGTTCAACGAAGATCTTCTAGATCCTTCTCTTGCTGAGTTGCGTTTTGATCGTAACGACAGTGTTCTGTGCACGCGGGCCGAGTTGTCTTGATCTGTTTGACTTGGGCCTTGACTTCCGTATGGGCCTTAGGCTTTTTATTCTAAGTCTTATAAACAATTTTAACTCAACATTGAACAAACACATTAGTATAACAAATCAAAGCATTTAAACTTAGTGTGTTTAGATTATATTTAATTTTACTTAAACAATTTTGTCAAATCAAAATCATGTGGAAAGGTGTTTCAACAATGATCACGTTAATTTGCAACAAATTTTGAACCATATGACTGCACACAACCGTCAAATGACTTTGCGGTTGGATGACATTATTGGAAGCAATACCGAGATGAAGAAAGGTGTCTCAACTCATTTATCTCTTGTGTTATTTTTGATTAAGTTTGGTACAATTTCAATTTCTATTTATGTTGGATAAAATTCATTTCATGTTTATCTATTTTCTTTTCGTATGCTTTATTTCGTACAATTTTTTCGTATTTTATCAATTTTTGCACCAATGAGGAAATGGTCCAAATTAAGTGTGGGAGGAGATATTGCATATATCATTTTATTTTTAGTACGAATAAATGCAACGAAAAAGAATAATTTTTAAGCAACATTTATAAATGCAACACTTGTTTTATGCAAATGCAACATATATTGCAACAAAATTTATTTAACATTATTTTTCATAACTTTACATTTTCATATGTTTAATATATATAACTTATGATTATTTTTAGGTTATCATTATCGATAGTACGGGCAATTTTTTTCATATTTTTCATAAATCTCCAAAACGATTTTATAAAAAAACGTCTCGAGTAAATATATTTAAGTAAATAAATTCTTTATTCTCAATCTCTATTTTATATCATGCAAAATTCATGATACAATAAATCTTATTTTAAATTTTTCAATTAGGTTTATAGGCATTAAATTGAACTAACAATTTTTAGCTCGGTTTGATTTTCGTCTTACATTAACACCAATTGAAGTTTTTAAGGAAACTTTAGCCATAATACATGTTGAATTTTAAGTCAATATAGGATGAATGTGCTATTTTTTTCCCCATTGTATTACTCGTGTTAATTAAATCAATTAGTCGTATTCTTAACTTTTGGCCACGATTGAGACCAACTTTATCACAATCGAGGTATGAAAGGGGAGAAAATTAAGTAAACGGTACTTTTGGCCACGATTGCGACCAAACTTATCACAATCGAGGTATGAAAGGAACGTTTAAAAACAAAAATTAAGCGTGTTTAAGTTTAAAGTAACGATTGCGTCCACCCATGACATAGTCGGTACCTCTTAAGCAAACACAAAGCAAATAAATGCGTATAAAGTTACGATCGAGACCACCCTTATCTTGGGCGTAACTAAGCAAATAAATTAATCCAAGTACTTATCCATTTAATGTAATTCATACAATAGTTTAGGTTTGGGAAAAGAAATTTTGTGCTTTGAAATGCCTTGAGACGAAAGACTCAATAACATGCGTGCTTTTATATCGTCCCGAATACTTCAATTTTAAAATTGAAAGATACAAGACGAATGATATATTGCCTTTATATTAGTTAGTTTGATATTTTGCGTATAAATTTGCCATGCGAAGTTAATCTTTTCGGCTTAACTAATTTAAAAAGGAATACAAAGATATATGTTTTATTTTTTCATAAAGAGGTTAGTTAAAGAATAAATTCAGTGAAATTTTGCTCGGGACTAGCAAAAGATTAAGTGTGGAGATTTGTTAAGCCCAAAATATACATAAAATATCATTAATACTTACATCAGTTTTGCTATAAAATCATGCTGTTTATATCTATTTAGAGTACTTTTACGTCCGAATATGTTTCTTTCATGCAAGGTACCTAAATATTTGGTAAAATCCAAATAGGAACAAAAACAGGTCAAAAACGAAGGAAAAACCCTAAGTTAGGAGCCAAAAGACGAAGAATTCAGCACACTGATACGAGGAAGACGGGAACGGAGTCAGAACCGAGAAGAAAATTCCAAATTCTCGGTAGAGAATCCAAATTCTCGGTAGATATTATGGGTCGCGACCGAGAATCCAAACTCTCGGTCGCGACACGCTAAATTCTGGCGCCTCTCCCCTTCATTTCAAAGACAAATCAACATTTCCCCATTCTCGTCCAAGAATTTCCATTCTCGGTAAGATCAGAAATCCTGGCAGCACTACATTCACATGTTTAAATTCCAAGAAACGCGTTCATTCGGGTGGATAGAAACGTCTCTTCGCAGCGGATACGACTCTTCACAGCGGATACAACCCTTCAATCATGACTCTTTAACATCTATAAATAAAGAGTTGATTCAGAGTTGAAGAGATGAGAGTGAGATTATTAAGATTAGTGTAGAGTTTATGCAGAAACTCTGACTCAGAAATGAGTCATAGATTAGATTTCATTTCTGTAAAGTAATTTGCCGTACACACATTGTTTATCAAATAATTACATACACAGTAGCATTTAGATTTAGATTAAGGTCAGTTCAATATTAGTTTACATTTTGGTAGTAGAAGTACCCGTCTCTATTCCGAAGATTCAGCGAGAAGATTAAGTAGCGGATTCGACCCTGGAGCCTGACAAACTCTTTGACGAGGTTTGAGGAAAGGATTGACGACCCCGAACTCTAATGTCGTTTGAATGCTTCCTTGCTTTTTATTCTCTGTAAACTTGTATCAAATTCATATTTCATCTAATAAAGTTCATTCAATTCAATAAATTTTTATGTAGCACTTATGTAATTGATCCGAAGTGAGTTCTGGTGTTTTCATTAAAACGTAGTTAAATTCAATATCTTTACAAGGAAACTTTGTTGAACACTTGGGCAAATTCATTCTTACAATCGATATGATCGCTAGGTCGGCTTATCGAAAGTAAGAATGAATTTGGTTAAGGTAGCAATCTATCCCGACCGTAGGAAGATTGTCTGCGGTTCAAAGCCCTTTAATTGAAGGAGTTTACGTTATTACATTTTTATAATTTATACAAAGTTTAAAGTTGTTTTCTTTGCTTAATGCAAACGAACACAATTATTCTCTTATTTTAAACACTAAACGTTTCTGTTTTGTAATTCATATTCAAAATAGAATTGATTTCTAACATTCTACATATTCTAACCTAATTCTTATTAATTCAATCTCAAAACCAAATCCAATTAAACGACTTTACATATTATAAACCTAAAATGTGAATCAAACTGGATTAAAATAAGTTTTCGTAAAAAGCATTCCCTGTGAGATCAATATCTTTTTATTACTACAAACGAAACCGTGCACTTGCGGGAATCGCTCCACAGTTGTGAACCTCATAAATTTTTATAACAGTAAAGATAAAGTATTCTGGAAAAATTGAAAGTCAACTTCGAAAAAGTAGGTGAAAGAAAGAACAATGGTGAGTACAGACAAGTGGGTAATTGAAATCAAAGAGAAGTTTAGAAACATGACAGAACCATACATGGGAATAACTAGAAAGCAATAATGATAAGTCAGATTGGGAGAATGGTATTAGCTGCAACCCATTATTTATAGATTTCTATACTGATAGCTAGATGTTGGGTTTCATATTATCAGTGGTAGTTAAAATGGTCAAAAAAACATTAAATACACAATTAAAGTGTTCATTTAATTACAATCGGTTTTTCTATAATTTTTTTTTTTTAAATTTATTTACAAAGAATGTTCTTCCCCTTGTGAATTAAACATTATTCTCTCCCATAATTATTAGTAATTAATTACAATTGCAAAGAATAGAGTTTTGTACTTTATAATGATTGATGATGATGATGGCTAAATCGGAAAGAAAATGAACAAGCTTGCAATTACACAGACTTATTTTAATCTAGTAAAAATGGACATTCCTTATACATTGAAGAGAGAGAATTTAGAGAGAAAGAGAAAAGATAGAGAGCTTTTTATGGTGAAAGGAATTAGAGAGATAAAGGGAAAGGAAGAAAATAATTGTATTTTAGTAATTGTCTAAGGGATAAGGGTATTTTAGTAATTGTATAAAGAATGAGTTCCATTTTTTTAAATGAGTAGGATGAAAAATGCTGATATGGTGCGTTGACCAGTCACAATTACTGACTGTACACTTTAATGGAGGTTACCAAAAGGTTGTACAGTTTTGTATGCAAAATTGAAGATTGTACACCAAAGTGTGAAAGTGGACAAAAGTTGTACACCACGTATGTAATTTACGCTCTTATCTTCTTAACCCTTTTGAATTAAATTTTTTTCCTAAATCAATTTTTATTTCAAAAACTCAAAAATCTTAATTTTTGAATTAAATTTTACTTTATAAACATCAAAAGAAATTCATCCAAAAATAACAAAGTTTTAGAAGATTGGGGCCAAATTTTTTTTTGCCTAGCCCTAACGGGTTGAATTTCAAAAAAAGTCACCGACACTGGCCACAAGGCTAAATTAGCCCCCCCCTCTCCACCCCGGATATAAAATCATGGCTCCATCACTAAATACATCACGAAAAATTAGGAGAAATAAAACATCACACTCATACATGCTACAACAGTACAAGATCTACAAATGGAAGAAAAAAAATTCAAAGAACAATAAAAACCATAAAATCTACAAACAAAACAAAGATATGAATCACATCCTTCTCGTAAGTTGAATCCCATTGAAAACCCGTTGGAATCGATTCTTCACTATTTAGGCTCTTTTGGACATTCGGACCTGCGCCCTTTTTTTTGTAACCATGCAGATCTCTAGATTTAGGAATAATATGGACTTTTTCTCCTCTTACTAAGACTGAAAAGGAATAAATGAAAGAAGTATAGCTAACATGTGTAGATCTGGTAGAAAAAAGAAGTTCGATAAGGTATATGGACGAGCTAAAAAGAATTCAGTAAGGAGAGAAGAAAAAGTAAAGAGAAAGAGGAGCCTATCTCTCAACTTTTTCTCTTTATCACAATCTTTTATTAAGATGAGTTAAACTTCATCATCTATTTCAAACTGAAACTTTTTTAAGCTCAAATTTAAATATATGATTGTTGAAAACTATTGGGTAATTTTTGAAATAGAATAAGGCTCTGTTCTTTATCGTTGAAAAAAACTAAAACTGAACTGAACTGAACTGAACTGAATATTGAACTGAACTAAATGCTACTGAATGCTACCGAACTTAACAATAACGATGATATTAGACTTTAAAATAATCTTAATTATAATATTGGACATTAATAAGCTTATAATAATAATAATAACAATAATGATGATTCTAATAATAATAATAATAATATCAATAATAAATAAGTATATTATTAAAGATAAAACTAAATTGAATATCAAATAAAAGCTCGATTCGATAAAAGCCTATGAAATTAAATAAAAATGAGTCTAATTTAAATTAAAAATACAAATTACATACAAATATAAATTTACATATAATTTAAAGCCTATGAAATTAAATACAAATTTTCATATGAATATAAACTCTTAACTTTTTTATTACAATTAAAGGTAAAGGTGCAAAAAATACCCCTAATGTTTTGGGTTAGAAGTAATTTTACCTCTAATGTCTAAAATGGTGCAATTGTATACCCAATATCGATACATTGGGTAAATTTGAGAAATAATTCATCACACTGTCTTCTCGGTCATGAATTGCACCATTTTAGACATTATGGGTAAAATTGCTCATGATCCAAAACGTTAGAGGTATTTTAGCACCTTAACTCTACAATCTTTTTTTTTTGTTACAAAGGAAAGCTTAAAACCAGAAAAGCAGAAAGAAAGGAACCACAGCTACTCTGAGTAGAGACCAGACGGGGACGCAAAACTCCCATATAATCTTCCATAAGGAGGTGTTGTAAGTCTGCCGGAATCTGGGCAAGGCTGCTCACACCAATTGGGAACTCAAATGCAGAAGACGCTAGATGATCTGTGCATCTATTCCTCTCCCTGTGGATATGGACCATTTCAACCAGAGTAAACTGGTCTCCCAGAACCTGAATCGCTCTAATGAGAGCTCTGGCCGGGTGGTGGACGGGGCACGGGTGGTTAACGAACTGAATTACCTCTTGATAGTCTGATTCGACTATAACTCTCCTCGCCTGGTTAGCTAGTGCCATATTCAACCCCGAGATGATTCCCCACAATTCAGCCTCAAAAGAGTTCCCTTTGCCGATATTATGTACAAACCCTCCAATCACTGTCTCTCAGTACCCCCTGCTATAATACGGTGATCGTGCATACGGCAAGCCCCATCAGTGTTTAGCTTCCAGGTTCCCGGGGGAGGTTTCTCCCATCCTAGCCATCTCTATGTTCTACTTGGGCTATGAGATTGCAACTTGATAAGCGTCCAAGAGCGGTCGATTTCTTTAATCCTCTGCTTGACCAATCGGCCTTTATCCAACGGAAGGGAGAAGTCCTGTTGAAAGAGGATTTTATTCCTCCATTCCCACAACATTACCGTGGAAGTCACGAAGACGACTCCCCAGTTTCCAAGTCCAAATGCTCCATCTGGTTTCGAGAAACACTGACTATACCAGTTCGCTTCTGGCACTGAAAAGAAGGCATTCCATGATTGTTGAGGAATGAGTGACTTCCATGTCTCCATGCTAACTGGACAATCACGAAGTGCATGGCAGATGGATTCATCCTTGGACCTGCATCTTGAGCAAGTACTTGTATCAACTAGATGTCGCCTTTTCCGTTTTATGTTCCTTAGAATCCGCTCGTGTAGGCACATCCAGGCAAAGGATCTAGAGCGTTGTGGGACTCTGAGTTTCTAGACCTGCGTAAAATAGGGCTTAGGTTGTTCCATATTGCTTTCTGCTACAATGTATTCTTAAGCTGCACTACAATTAAATTCCCCAGTAGTAGAGTTCCTCCATCTAGGCATGTCCCCAATATCAGATGTCATTTTTACCAAGACGCATCGAATTCTCAAGAGAATGTCATCAGTAAGGCATTTCTCCATGATATCCCATTTCTAGTGGCTACTGTTGTCTACGAAATCCACGGCCCTCCAGTCCGACACTTCGCTGGTAATGGGAGATATGGCTTCATCCCTCAGCTTCATATTATTTAACCATTGATTATCCCAAAATGAGACAGACTTCCCATTTCTTATGCTCCATGACAGTCCCTCAACAAATTCATCGAAGACCCCATGGAGGCTCCTCCATAAATGCGAGCAGTGCCCTGTTAATTTCTGTGCCCCTCGAAGATGATATCCTTCTGGTATTTTGAGGCGAGGACAGATACCCGGTAAGCTATGGATTCCTTCCAAAGGCACCACAACAGCTTCATTAGGAAGTCCTTGTTACTATCTCCGGCTTTCCTCACACCTGCTCCCCCGTCCGCTTTCGGTTTACACACCACATCGCACGGAAGTAAGTGGATTTTTTTCTCTTGAGCGTTACTCCCCCATATAAACCCCATGTTTAGCTTGTACATTATGTTCATCATTCCCATTGGGAGTTTGTTCGTTTGCATGATGTGGTTCGGAGCAACGGACATCACCGAATGAACCAGGGTAATGTGACCAGCTAACGATAAGGTCTTAGCTTTCCACGTGCTTAATTTGGATTGCATCTAGCTAACAGTCTCCGCAAAAGTTTTCCGAGTAACACAATCGTGTAGTAGCGGGACTCCTAGGTACTTCCCGAGGCACTTGGCAAGGGGTATGTTGCATGCACTGCTAATCCTCCCATAACTCCCATAAAAGTTTGGATTTTGAGAGATTGATTTTCTGACCTGATAGTTTGCAGAAAGTCTCCATAACTCCCATAAAATTCGACACATGCTGTATATCTGCTTCTAGGAAGATAAATATATCATCTGCAAAGAAGAGGTGGCTAATTGGCTGACCGTTTCTCGACAGTCGGATGGACTGTATTTTGTGAGACGCTACAACATCCTTCAACATATGATCTAACCGGGCCATGCATATGACAAAGAGGTATGGAGAAATTGAGTCACCTTGTCTGATGCCTCTGGTCAGGCAGAACATGTCTGTCATTTCCCTGTTGATGAGAACCTGTATGGAGCTTATTGTGAGGCATCTGTGTTGGAGTTTAGTGTCCTAAAGAAAATTGTTTTAGGATATTAATATTAATGAATAAATTGTTTATTTGATCATTTGTTTAATCAGATATATAGCATTAAAATGTAACTATATATAAAGGCACAAATCTTTCATAAAAAAAGTAACCCTAAGTTTATTTAAGTAGTTATAAAGTGTTCATACAAGCATGAAGTGGGACTGTACTTTATAATAGACCAATAGACTTAAAGTAAACCCAAGTCAAGTAATATGTTATAGGGGTTGGCATATTACTGTTGAGACTTGCATGTAACAGTGTTTTCTGTCGAGACAGAAAGCTGATCTCACAAGCTTTAGATATTCAGATATCTAGACAGTTACATGAATCCGGTGAAGGAGTTCATTAGGATTGGGACCCGACTTGAGATAACAGAATGGATTGATTTATCTAATGTGTCAACTGTTCATCTCATTGGTATTAGTAGGTATAACTAATCCTCAGACTCAAACATTCGTTAATTAGTGATTCTGGATTATGGAGTCTGATACTTTGATTCTGTGCGAGCACGATCCAACAGGTGAGAGCCTGGGGTGTGTGAGAGCAGGGTTGGGTATCACACAAAGTAATTACAAAATAGTTAATGTCAGATTGAGCATTCGTCACTCCCGATAAGTGGGAGATATATCCAAATGGCCGCTTGTGGTGAATTGACTGAAATCCTTGCAAGGTGATAGAGTTAAGAATAGAAATGAACATTTCACTTAACTTATCTTTTCAGAGTGAATTCAACCTGTACAAGTAAAACCGGACTCTTCGTTATATGTAACCTTGACACGTTCCATGGTTATAAGGAATTGACCAATAGGATATAGTTGATGAAGGATCGTATTATACTGTACCTAATGCAGAAAGGTTAACGTCAGTTATCAACCTGACTTCTTAATTGCTCTGGGGGAATATCATAGGTTCTGCTAGTAACAGCTCACGACGGTATTCCGTTATATATATGTTGGAATTAACCGTGATGAATAATTTCAAAGGATATATACGGCTAGTGGCAATAAAGAACCTAATGGGTCACATATGGGACTTGGAATCGGAGGACGAAAATGTAATTAGTGAGACACAATATAGGGGGCCAAAATTTATATGTTAAGTAGGAGATAAATTAATTTGATTAATAATTATAATTTGATTATGATTATGAATTAAATTAAAAGATTATCTGATAATATTAATTAGAAGTTTTTATATGATTGAAACTCTAATTAATTATCCCTAACATTAATTAATTATTAATTTGATTAATAATAATTATCTAGATATAATTAGTTATTATTTAGATAATAGTAAAGTGTTTATTTAATTATCTAATTAGGAATCCTATTCCGAATAAGATTCCAATTATTTAATTACCTAACACAACTGGGATTAGGGTTTTGAGAAGTCTATAAATAGACTCCCTAACCCCATAATTTCGACACACATAGAAAAGGAGAGAAGGAATCGTTCCGTCGTCGTCTCGGCTAATTTACTTTATTTCTTACTCCCTCTTTGATCTCGTATCGATTTCTGTTAGAGGCAATAATTGCGATTGCTATACTTTAAAGGTTGATTACTGATTAGTTTTATTTTTTTGTGTTGAACAAAAACGTTCGTTGCTCACGGATTGATAATAAGAAGTTGTGGGCACTTCGTTTGCAACCGTAGATAGTTCTTCACCGAAGGTATTATTTTCTATCCCTCTTTATATGAAATAATAATTAACAGATATTGGAAAAGGGAAATAGATAAAATAGATAAAATTTTATTATTCCGCTACGCCTAAGCTTGTCTATTTTCCTACAATCTGTTCACGACCACCCTCCAGTCTTATGGGATGCCTATTTTTTCCATTGTATCTTCAATAAAATCCCAGCGCAGCCTGTCATACGCTTTTTCCATGTGGATAACCTCTTGTGCAATCACAATATTATCCACAATCTGTCTTCTATGTATAAAGATGCTT
The DNA here is from genome assembly GCF_963576675.1 of Euphorbia lathyris. Classification (NCBI taxonomy): domain Eukaryota; kingdom Viridiplantae; phylum Streptophyta; class Magnoliopsida; order Malpighiales; family Euphorbiaceae; genus Euphorbia; species Euphorbia lathyris. Next base: position 43,942,605 of record NC_088917.1, on the reverse strand, counting down.
TGGCTGTCTGCAATAATATCAGGAAGAAGAAGTCAAAACCTATTAGCTATAACTTTGGTGATTAATTTGTACATCACGTTGCATAAGCTAATAGGTCTGAATTGGAGGAGGGAGACTGGGTTAGGGACCTTCGGGATAAGAACGAGGAGAGTTTGGTTCACCACTTCAACATTGTCAATGCCGGCGAAGACATTAAGGATGTATTGGTAGATAGAATCTTGTACCTGGTCCCAATGCTTTTGGAAGAAGAAAGTTGGTAGACCATCCGTACCTGGGGCCTTTGTTGGGTTCATGTCAAAGAGTGAAGCTTTAATATCTGTCTGGGTAACTGGTCTAAAAATATTCCTCATCCGAGCATCATCCATATGTGGAAATGACTCTGTTGTGTGAATGAGCCCACCTTGCGGGTCTACCTCATCCGCGTACAACTGTTTATAGAAAGACAAGGCATGTTGCCTTATCTCCTATAGGATGTACAACCACTTTCCGCTTCCATCCTTAATGGCCTCAATCTTGTTCTGCTTTCTCGTGATAAGAGTGGAGAGATGATAGAATTTCATGTTGCGATCCCCTTGGGAGATCCAGTGCAGCGGGATTTTTGGAACCACATGACTTCTTCCTACCTCAAAATCACAGTGAGTTCATTTAGTAGGGATCTCTCAAGTTTGATCAGGTTGCTCTTGTTTCGGGCTGTTAAAGATTTCTATACACCTGCTAGCCGACCCAGAATTCTTCATTTTCGAGCAAAGAGGTTACCAAAGGTATATTTATTCTAGCTACTCACCTTGCTTTTGAACTCAGTGGCGGCTATCACGGGGTGCGGCTTCCCTATCCATGATTCATTAACGATACGGTTGAAGTCTGTGTGCTCTTCCTATGCCATTAAGTATCTAAATGGGCGAAGGCTCTTGCTTCCCACAAACCCTTGAGATTTGAAGAGGATTGGGGCGTGATCCGAGTGCCAGAATGGAAGGTTGATAACTGAGGCATCCTGAAATGTCGTTCTACTCTGCAGGTTGCCGTAGACTTTATCCAATCAAACAGCGAGGTACTGTCGTCGCCATGTATAGCGTAGCCCAGAGAACCCAAAGTCAATGACCCCACAATCATCCATCAATGCCTTATGGTTAATGGCTCTTGTGGCATAATGCACACTGCCTCCTTGTTGATCCTGGAGGGATCCAATATCGTTAAAATCCCTTAGAAGAAGCCAGGAGTATGAAGTATTCTTACTGACAGAGATAAGCTCATCCCAAAGATACCTCCTTTCGGAGGGGCACATGGACGCATAAACCACAGAGATGAAGCTTATCCGCTTACCATTCTGAGCAACTTTACAGTGGACAAACTGCCGATGGACCTGAAGAATCTGGACCTGCACTTTGGATTCCTACCAGAACACCCATATCCCTCCTGATTTTCCCCGAGCTTCCGATCTCTCACAGTTCCATCCTTTGAACTTTTTCACAATATTATCGGCTGCGCTTCCGCTAGTTTTTGTTTCTAATTGGGCAAAAATTATGGGTTTATAAAGCCTCAACATGTCTTTTAAGTGTAAGTGAGTGCTCTTACTCGTCGCACCTCTCACGTTCCATATCAAGCAATCCATAAATATAAGGAGAGAAAGGAGGCCTGACCAGTCCTCATTAGGGGGAGCGTTTTGCACCGGGTCCCTTCTTATTAGAAATGAGACTTTTGTTTTGAATGTTCTGCTTCTTATCCTTTGTCGCTTGATTGTCAGCTGGATTGGTCTGCCTCTGGTTGTTCAATGGAGGTTTGACGGCTGGTTCTTTTCGCTGGGCTAGGTTCTTTCCCTCAGTACCTTCAGGGTTCTCGAGCATAACCCTAGCTTCAATGCCTTCCATAATGGCACTACATGCTTTGTTTGTTTGTGCAGTTATGGTGCAGACATCCCGTGCTACATTATTTGGTTGCACCTCCTCTTCCATATCATACAAGACGTTGAAATGGGAGCCATCGCCCATCGGTTCTGTAGGTGCATGTTGTTTCCTGTCTTCCGTACTCTGATTCCCCGACCCTATTTGTTCGGGAAGCACAACTTTAATACCCTGTGTATCCCCCTCTATGCTTTCCTGTTCAGTGCCTTTCTTCCCCATTGTAGAGTGGAGTTTTGGTCGCCGTTTAGCTGGTTTTTTGGCCGTCATCCACGGGCCGTAATCATTGGCAATGACCTCACTGGTAATTTTATCTAGATCCGAGCTGTTCTCTGTCACCTTCCATCGTATCTCCTCCGCCTCTTTTTCTTCTACAGACTCAGGATAGTGTTCCTGGATGTGACCATACCTCCCACACCCATAGCAGATAGTATGCAGTCCTTCATATTCAATCCTGTAGATTATGTTCCGCAATTTGAATTTCGACAACAAGGGCTTGTTAAGGTCCACTTCTACACAAACCCTCGCGAATTTCCCTCTTTCAGCTGTACCAGATTTCTTATCGACCGAGTGGATATCGCCCACTTTAGCTCCAAGCCGTGTGAGAAAGCTATGGTTGTAGTATTCAATTGGTAGCCCAGGAAATCTAACCCAAGTGAGAATACGATTTACCTTAGCCCCATATGGATCAAAGTTGGTTTTCCATCTTTGGATTGCAAGAACATGATCAGCTACCAGGTACGACCCTCCCCAGATTGCTAGTTCAAAGTCATTAGAACTAGAGAATTTTGCAATGTAAAAGTCGTTTTCTAGATCAATTAAGGAAACGGTACCTTCTCTTACCCAGAACTGAGTAACCCTTTGCTGGAGAATCAATTCTTCTCCCTAAGACTTTGATGATCAGAGATTGGCGCCATGGCTTCCACAAGTTTCTCTTGTCTTCCACCGACAATTTTATGGAGGGGCAGAAGGGATCCTCTTCCTCGTCGTCAACTTCCCCGTTGTCCATAAGCAAGTCTTCCTGGAATAACAGGTCTGTTTCTGGGACACACTCCATGTCTGAATCCTCCTCCTCCGAGCGGCCCAGTACAGTGCTCTTCCATGTAACCTTCCTTCTAGCTGGCGATTGAAGAAACTCAGGGACCCCGAGCTCTCAGAAATTCCATCGGCCCCTCTGGCTTTTTTCTTGCTCCTGTTTTGCTGGTCAGGAGATGCAAGGAAAGTCACCGGCAGCGGATCCCCAGGGGTGCTGCTCATGGTGGGTGAACAGTAGCCTTATCTCTATTTGTGTTTCCTAGAGAGAAATGCTACAGTAGTCAACGTGATAGTTTTGTCCATTACTAATTGAAGGGAAAAAAAAGATGCAATTCCTAATTTTCAAACATGAATGCATACTTTAATTTTATTTATTTTTTATTAAACGATGTATACTTTAATAAACTATCATTTCTTGACTTTTATCTAATTTATAGATAATGATAAATTATAGATAAATGATAATGAATAATGATAAATTATAGATAAATAATAATAATAATGATAATAAATTATATATAAATAATTATAATTATAATAAATAATGATAAATTACTGAATACTGAAATTGAATGCTGAACTGAGCTGAACTGAATTGAACTGAACCGATTGTTACTGAAATCAAGTAATAAAAAACAAGACCTAACTCTTTTTATTTGGTAGGCCTAATGCTTCCCCAGCCTCCTTAACTTGTCCAAATTGGTCATTTTACCCTTCCAACTCATCGAATGTCATATTTACCCCCTTAACTCCATAAAAGTGATATTTCTCACCCCTCAACTTGTCTATTTACCCCTCAAACTCATAGAATGTCCTATTTACCCCCTGAACTTCATAAAAGTGGTATTTTTCACCCCTCACAATCCGTTATTGAGGCCTATATTGATACATTTTTTAAACGTTAAACCTATAATTGTGCTATTTTATACATGAAACCTAAATTGATACTTCCCCAAAAACCACAGGCCTATTTTGGTACATTATCCCTACATATAATGTCTTTAACTTGTTTATATTAATGTTTTTGTTATTTGTATCTTTTATTTATTCCTTTTCTATTCAACTTTTTTTTTCTAGTTAAATTTTGATTATCTAATTATTGTAATAAACACATAAAAGATCGATATAATTATCAAATTAAAACAAAATAAAAAGTTGATATTAAAAAAATATATTTTCGAACTCATTTGAATAAGTCTTATTAATTTTGCACTGTAAAAGGGTAAGAAATACCACTTTTATGGAGTTAAGGGGGATAAATATAATCATAAGGGGTGAGAAATACCACTTTTATAGAGTTAAGAAGGTAAATAGGACATTCGATGAGTTGGGGAAGGGTAAACTGACCAATTTGGATAAATCAGGGGGGTGAGAAATACCATTTTTATGGAGTTAATGGAATAAATAGGACATTCGATGAGTTGGAGGGGTAAAATGACAAATTTAGACAAGTTAAGGGGGTTAGAGATTAATAATTTTGTTTCAAAACAATTGATTACTCATATTTTTTCCACCAAAAGAAAAAATAAGTTTAATATATGTAAAATATGAGTGAAACTTTTTTTTACATTATATTGTCTATAAATATTTCATTTTACCATGAAGTCATATTTTTTATTTTCCAAAATCACAATTTTTAGAGTTTTTTTTCTCTAAAAATTCACTATCTTTCAACACCTATATGATCTTGGAATATTTTATTTTGAAGCCATCAGCTTTTTTTTAGGCATTGAGTGACCACGGGTGTTAAAATATGTCAAGTTGAATGACTTTTATGTTAAATTTTAAAGTTCAGTACCCATATTATTAAAAAAAAGTTCAGTGGCTATAGGTGTAATTTACCTTTTTCTAGAATATTATTATTGCCATAAAAAATATTATTATTGACTTTTGACAAAAATAAATCACTAGACATGTTGGGTTTTGTTTTTATTACATGGTGAACTTCCAACTTCATCTTCAACCAATTTAACAACAGAAACTCTGCTTCCATTTATGTAAAATCATTGGCCTGCATGAAGACCGCCTGAACAGGGGGGCTGAAAAATAAAATTTATAGGGATTACTGGCGGCGACTCGGGGCTTCACCCCTGGTGTCTGGTTCCGCCACTGTATTTGACCATAATATCTCAGATGGAATCGGACATTAAAGGTGAGTTTAATGGATCATTAGTTACTGAACTTACATGGTTATCTTAAAATTGTCACTTAACTTCAATTTGTTTCAATAAAATCACCCAACTTTGAGTTTTGTCTCAATTAGGTCACTCCACTGATTTCATTGGTTAAAAGGTTGTGCGACATGTCAATATTAGTCAACTAACATCTTTGATCGAAATGAAATGTGACAACCACATGTCGGTTACTTTTTATAAAAAAACACTAAATGTTATCTTTTTCCATAAAAATAACCTACACATGATAGCGAGCTGGCGCATATATGGACGTATGTGTCGTTTCAGTCAGAAATCTGAGTTTACTCATACTGATGTGTCACTTATACCATCATTCCGATACTTTTTAATCATTGAAATCGTCATAATGACCTAATTAAGACAAAATCCAAAGCTAAGTGATTTTACTGAGACAAATTAAAGTTGAGTGACCATTTTGAGACAACCATGTAAGTTCAGTGACCAATGGTACATCAAACCTCATTAAAGGTCCATTTAGTATGACGTAATGCAATGTAATATAATCAAAGTTATAATGTAGTATAATAAAATATTGATTCATTACCATGTTTGGTTGACAAATTAAAAAAATTATGAAATATAATTACCATTATAATACTTATATTTGCTTAGTTAAATGTAATCATTAAAATTTTATTTATACAATTAAAATTAACGAAAAATATGAAAATGTGAAAAATGAGAAAAAAAAACATGCAATAAACGAAAAATAAAAAAACCGTGAAGAATATTAGATTGAAGGATGAGAATAGAAATTACGAATTTCTTTCCAATAGTATGAAATACTTTTTAACTTGTTGATAATAGTTTTGCTCATGGTAAATATAAATATGTGTTCATATATCAATTTCATTATTATACTATGAATTTTTCGATTTTCAAATGTAAACTTTCATCATTTCACATAAATTTGAGAATATGTTTACAATGGACAACAACAATAAAGTCTTAGTCTCAAAATAATTCTGGATCGGTTAACATGAACCGTCATACGAAACCATGAAATCAAGTCTTGTCAGTGATATAAATTCTCTCCTTCCATTATGTCCTATCCACTATCATATTTTCCTCAACCCCAATAAACTCATATCACTCTCAATCACCCAATTCTAAGTTTGCTTAGGCCTTCCCCTACTCCTCACTACTGCATCCCTTTGTCACTCTTCAATCCTTCTAACCGGCGCATCAAGCTCTATTCATCTTACATGGCCAAACCACCTTAGTCGAGTTTCCCTCATTTTATTCTCAATAGATGTAACCCATACTTTTGTCCTAATTATTTCATTACTTACCCAATCTTTTCTCGTATAACCACACATTTATCGCTACATACGCATCTTATGAATGTGACAGTGTTTTACTGTCCAACACTCCGTACCATATACCAATACAAGTCTAATTGTCGTGCGGTAGAATTTTTCCTTCAATCTATTAGGCATGTTGGGGTCGCAAAAGAAACCCGTAACACTCTTCCACTTCGGCCAACCCGATTTAATCATATGAGCAACATCTGCATCCACTTCTCCATCCGTTTGAATAATAGACCCTAAATAACGGAAGCAATCCGAGCCCTGGATAACCCTCCTATTTAGGGTGATTGTCTCTGCTTCCCTACCTCTATCGCTGCTAAACTTACACTCCAAATATTTTGTCTTACTTCGACTCAACTTAAAGATCTAGATTCCAATGTTTGTCTCCATAGTTCCAACTTCCTCTCCACGCCTTCTTTTGTCTCATCAACCAACACAATATCATCTGCAAACAATATCCACCATGGTATACTGTTTTGAAGTGAACTCATTAATTCATCCATAACGACGGCAAAAAGAAATGGGCTAAGTGTGGAACCTTGATGCACTCCAATCATAATAGGGAACTCTTCAGTCTTCCCAACATTGGTACGTACACTCATGCACGCTCTCTCATACATGTCATTTATGATGTCAATATATTTCCACAAAATACCTTTCCTTATTAAGGCCCACCAAAGTACTTCTCTTGGTATCTATCATATGCTTTATCTAAGTCAATGAAAACCATATGCAAGTTTTTCTTCTTATTTCGATCGTGCTCCATTAATTGTCTGGATGACCTCCATAGTTGATCTTCCCAGCATAAAGCCAAATTGGTTTTCCGAGATCTTCACGCTCCTCCTTAGCCTTTGTTTGATCACTCACTATGACTCATTAATTTGATTCCTCGATAGTTGGCACAATCTTGGATATTACCTTTGTTCTTATATACAAAGGGATTATGATACTTTTCCTCCATTCTGATGGCATCTTATTGTTTCTCTAAATCTTGTTGAAGAGAGTCGTCAACCATTCGATTCCTCTCTCTCCCAAACATCTCCAAATCTCAATAGAGATGCCATCAGGTCCTACTGATTTCTTCAATCTCATCTTTTTTTATGTCATTTTAACTTCACCCATTTGAATTCTCCACATGCAGTCACGATTTATCATATCGTGAGGGATACTTATATCTCCAACATCTTATCCGCGATCTCCATTAAATAAGTCATCAAACTAGGACCTCCATCGTTCCTTGATATCCTTATCTCCAACCAGGATTCTTTGGTCCACATCCTTCACACATTTAACTTTTTCGAGATCTCGCATCTTCCTATCTCTCATATGGGCAATTCTATATATGCTTATTTCCCCTTTCTTCGTATCTAATCTTGTATATAGATCCCGATTCACCTTTGCTCTGGCACCTCGTCTGACCTTCTTTGCTTCCCTTTTAGCCTCTTTATACTTTTCGTAGTTCTCATCACTTCTGCATTTCTCCAATATTTATAATATTTTCGCTTACTCTTTATTGCTTGTCGTACTTCTTTGGTCCACCAATAAGTCAAAATACAATATTTAATTTTTGTTTATGTTTTCATTGGAATGGATTGCGTCTTAGTCTATTGCAAGCTCTATATTTTTTTGTTATTCGTGTTTTCATGTTTTTTTTTTCCGTTTTTTCGGATTTTTTTTTGTGTTTTTCAGCTTTTCAGTTTTTCAGTTTTCACGTTTTTCATGTTTTTTGTTTATTTTACTGTTTAATAAGAACTGCGCATAATAAGTATTAATAATAAAAAATGTAAGAGTTACTCATAATGAGGATTCGTGTATATTCTTTATGTAAAATTACATAAATTTGTAAGGAAAAATTGAGTGATGTATTTATGATTCCATTATAAAAAAAATATGACTAATCAAAACATGGTAATAAGTGTAACCCCCATCCCAGGTCACATTAAAAATACACAAGAATCCAATCAATTGTCATAATTGCATACAAAGAGCAATATAATTAAATAAAGTGTCCTTATTCAGTATTGACTATCAAAAATACATATTCAAACGGTTCAGTAACCAATAAAACAATGTAATCGATCAATAAAAGTTCACTTAATCTAAACAAAGTAATTCAGTTCAATAATCATTAAATCCTAATAAATGTCCATAAAATTTCTAATGAGAATGAGACGCTTGTGCTAACCAGTCTGAATGCAGGATAAATCTGAAAATCTAGCAAATAAGAGAACCTCTCAACCTAGCCTGAAAATTTCAACGTGGCAAGGGGTGAGCTGTCTACTCAATAAACATAATTACCTATGTTTATATACATAAATACATATATATAATTAATTTCATACATCGTAACATTTGATAACTCAAACAATCAACCATCAATCAATCAAGAATAAGATATAAAAACATCATCTCGTATGTGACTCGATTTACTTCAAACAACAAAATTTTAATTTATTATCTTTATATTTTAAGGGCCCAACTAGACCTAAGTGAAATATGTCTAATGATATTATGGTGTTCAACATCAAAATAGGTATGCGTTATCATCTACTCTTGCAAGACACACATCCTTGAGACTTCATAATATAAGTACTTTTATAGCGGTACTACTATCGTCTAATCTTGCAAGACACAGTACCTCCAAAATTTAATAACACCCTATCGTCTCCTCTTTCAAGACAGGTGTATACGATCACAGTATCAACAAACCTCCAGACCATTGTACCTATCCACTTAAGCTAGCTATTTTGTTTTCTTCTAACTCACATATAATCCAACACAATTTCATAATTCATCTGAACTCATATACGTTCCCCTTTCTACAATGGTATAATTTCATAACTAATTATCTTGATAGATAAATACATGAGCAACCCGATTTTAAGAGAAACAAAACCTTATATTAATAAATTCAACTATACAGAGAACATTTAAAACTTCACTCCTTAAATTACTATATGTATAAATAAACACAAATCAAATGATAACTAAATACTCAACATTTATTTTTATTATTCTATGATAACATATCAATAGACAATCACATAAATAGATAAATATATATAAACATAAACAATTAAGTTTACCACTCATCTCAAAGAGCTAATCAAATTATTCGAGTTTTAATGGACTTATCGCTTGCTCCCCGGAGTGTCGCCAGAGCGCGGTGGTCGGCCACCGGAAGTTCGCCGGAGATGTCGGAATCACGAACCTAGACTATCACGAGATAGCCAACGATCAGGGGAGTCCGAAGGTACATCCCTTACACAACTAAAATTATCTAAAAGGTCGAGATCTAACACTTTTTTGGTGAGAAATACCCACTCCGGTCATTATATCTTTTACTCAGAAAAATATCAATAGTGATCTTAAAATCTTCCTTATAGAATAAGGAATTTAATGGTATAATTTTTATTTCAAACGGTGATCGGAATAAGAAGTTAGGAATTAAAACAGAATGAAAGGAAATAGAAAAAGAAGCAGAGATGGAGCCGGAAGAAAAGAAAAAAAAGAAGGTCCCTGCTATAACCCCTCCTCCTCAAAATAAGCTAATCCTATAATAATAATAATAATAATAACAACAATAATAATAATAATAATAATACCCATCTTTAATAACTACTAACAACTTATTAAAAATAATAATATAAAAATTGAATAAGTACTGTTAACATTAATCAAAAGAATAACAATTATCATGTATATTAAAAATAATAATAATAATAATCTAAAATAATGGATGGGTGATTAATAAAAAATTAATAACTTGATTATATATATATGTATAATATAATTATATAATTAAAATTTTATTTCAAATACAGTCTATAAAATTCCGAATGTTACAATAAGTCTCTATTATAATGGACATTCCATTATAATGCAAATTAAAGTGTACCAAACAGGACCTAAAGTGAATAATTTTGATATCATAATTTACTATATAATTATACCCATTGTAATTGACAGAAAAATACATTGTAATTTACTATAATTGAAGGTTGAAAAAGCGAAAAAATTTTGAATATGGCTACAAATCTTTAAGTCTATATTATGAAATTAATAAAATTCCGGACCCATTTGTTTTACCTACTGTTTGCTGTTTAAAAAAACGATTTTCTAAAAGATTCTCTATTTTTGTAAAAGACTATATATAAAAGGCAACAGAAAGCCACTAACAAAACACAAAAACTCTTTTTTTTTTAAGTAAAAAGATAAACATGAGTATAAAAAGGAACAATCAAACATCAAATTCGTCAAAGTTTCCTAATTCCTTGTATTGAAAACAACTTTCCTTTTTAATTCATTTCCTCCATAAAAAAAAGCTCGATACCGAAAAAGACTTGTTACAATTGGAAGTCTCTTTTAAAAAAAAAAATTCCCAAAAACATATCTGAAATGATCTATCAAAGTCAATGCATTTAATTTCTACCAACATTTAAAGATTAATGATATGCAAACTGGATTTAGCTAATTTTAGAATCTTAATTGTTTTCAACTTTGAATTTTGGAGGTTTTTTTTTTGAATCAAAATTTTGGAGCTTAATACATCAGTAGTTAAAAAAATCGAATAAACACCTAAATTGGTTTTTTTTGAAGAGCAAATGAACGTTTATTAATCCTCATAAGGGAAAGCAGTAATAAAAGGAGGGGGAACAGACTCCCAGCTCCTTGGTTTAGACGAGGAACGCACTGCTCGTGCAAAGGCATGTGCAATGACGTTCGCTGAACGGAAAACAAATCTAATCGAACATGATTCGATAGAATGCAAGAGTGCTTTACACTGAACAATAATATAATTAAAATAAGAGGATGAGCAGGGGGCGTTGGCGAACGCCTTAACAACTAGAAGGCAGTCCGTTTCCATCACTACGTTTGTCTATCCCTGCTCCTGTATCCACTCGAGAGCCTTTCTGCAGGCTAGTGCTTCTGCTAGCAGTGCGTTCATGGGGCAATTTATACTACCGTGCCATCCTGCAACGAATCTTCCTTCGCTATCACGAGCCACCATTCCAACACCTACTAGCTGCTCATTCTCAAAAACGGCGGCATCAACATTAACCTTCAACTGACCTCTCCTCGGAGGAGACCAAATGGCAGGGGGAATCGGTGTCTCTAATTGTGCTGAACCACAACCGCGGGCCTGCCTCCATCGGGAAAGGTAAATCGTTGCTCTGCTAAAAACAACCCCTGCTTGTTCGTGTTGTTGCTGCCATACCAGCGCATTCCGAGCATTCCATATCGCCCAGCATAAGACCGCAGCCTATTCACCAACTCGATTATCAGTCATAATCGCCACATACGTCCAGAAGCTCACGATATTAGGGCAGACCGAGCTAACATCACCCAGTAGTGAAAAATGCCAAACTTCCTTCGCCTTTGCACATTCGATCAGCGCATGGAAAAGGGATTCCGGGGCCAATTTACATCTCGGACACACCCCATCAACCGGCACAAACCGAGCTTGGAGATTCTGTAGAGAGGGAAGGCAGTTAGCTGTAGCTCTCCAGATCATGTTTTTCACCTTTGGTTGGACATTTAACTTCCATATGAACGCCCAATGTGGAGCTGATCGATCCCCTGTAGCCTGAACCTCACCAACAACCTGGATGTACCCCGATTTGACAGTGAAAATCCCGTCTTTTTCATGACACCAATACCAGCGGTCAGGGTTCGGGCTGATAAAAATCGGAATCTGCAAGATCAACTTCCTGTCCCTCTTGTTGAACATATCCCGCAGTAAGTCATCATCCCATTGATTCGAACCCGGGAATCGCAATTGGTTGATCGTTGTCAGTTCCAAACTTGGGGGGCAGGGGCTCTCAATGCACGGATTTGGTGCATGAAGCCAAGGCGACTTCCATACCAACGTATCTTCTCCATTTCCGATCGCATGCCGCAGGCCCCTAGTGATAACCCGCGAAGCCAACACACTCCTCCAGATGTAGCTCGGGTTGTTTCCAATCTGTGCCTGCAAGAAATCACAGTGTGGAAAGTACCTTGCCTTATATACTTTTGCCACTAGCGACCTTGGATTAGCCATGATCCGCCATCCTTGCTTAGCTAGAAGAGCTAAGTTGAACTCATACAGCTTCCTAAACCCCATACCTCCAAATTTCTTAGGTATGCAGAACCTCTCCCAGGATTTCCATCGGATACCTCTAGCCTGATGTCCCGTAGTACCCCACCAGAATGAATTCATAATTCTCTCCAATTCAGCGCATAACAGCTGTGGCATTAGGAACAACCCCATAACATACGAGGGTAACGATTGAAGAACAGATTTAATCAGCACCTCTTTGCCTGCCCTTGAAAGGAACCTGGCCTTCCAACTCTTTACTCTTTTCTGAATCACCTCTATTAAAAATTGGAAGACCTGAGCTTTAATCCTACCAATAAGAGAGGGCAAACCAAGATATTTCCTGGGCCTATCGATAGGGGAAACACCAAGCAAATCACTCAATCTCGCCCTTACCTCTTGAGCATAGTTTCTACTGAAGAACATCGATGATTTCTCAAAGTTAATTTTCTGCCCAGATGCTAGTTCATAGAACCGGAGGCACTCCTTAATGGTATTTGTCTCTTCCGTAGAGGCCTGAAAGAACAGATAGCTATCGTCTGCAAAGAAGAGGTGCGATATCGGGGGTACTGACCTGGCTATTCGACATCCATAGAGTTTCCCTCTCTATTCCATATTAACAAGCATTGCAGAAAGGCCTTCCGCGCATAGTAAGAACAGATACGGTGAGATAGGATCCCCTTGTCGGAGACCGCGCTATGGAACAATCGGACCAATTTTATGTTTACCATTGACAATGAAGTATTTTGTTTTTGATACACACTGGGTAACCAATGCAATGAATCTCTCACCAAAACCAAGTTTGCGCATCATCCCCTCCAAAAAGCTCCATTCGACCCTATCATAGGCTTTAGACATGTCTAACTTGAGAGACACATATCCCTTCTTTCCCTGTGTTTTCCTGTGCAAGTAGTTGTTAACCTTAAAGGCGAGTATTACATTATTAGTGATTAACCGACCTGGAATGAAAGCACTCTGATTCTGTGAAATAACCGACGACATCACTTGTTTTAGCCGATTAGCGATGGCTTTGGACACAATCTTATAAATGATGTTGCATAGCGTTATTGGCCTTAAATCAGTGACCAGTTCAGGTTTGGATTTTTTTGGGATGAGAACAAGAGTAGTTTCATGTATAGTATCGGGTAACTGACCTGAATTTAACCAGTCCAAACATGCCACTGTAACCGACGGTCCGACAATCTCCCAGAATTGTTGGTAAAACCCCGGGTTGAACCCATCAGGCCCCGGGCTTTTGTCTGGATGCATGCTAAACACCGCCTGTTTAATCTCCTCTGCCACAAACGGTATCTCCAACTCCACTGCCATCTCACTTGTTACCTTAGGACGGACATATTGTAGTACATAATTGGCTGAAGAACCACCTGAAGAGAAGATAGCCTGATAGTAATCATGGATGTGGTTAGACAGACCAGAGTTCCAATCTAGCCATTCCCTAGAGTCATTCAATAGTCGCTAGATAATATTCTTCTTCCGTCGACTCGAGGCCGCTGCATGAAAGTATTTAAAATTTAAGTCGCCGGAGCTCAGCCATAGTTGATGGGATCACTGCCGCCAAAAGGACTCACATTGGTGTAGTAGAGTTTCAAGTCGATCCCTCGCAGCATGCACACGTTCCTGAAGCGTAGCGCTGTTCGCCGATTTGTACTTCCGGATTTCGTTGTGGCAGTTCCTCATGTCTTATCGGAATCGACGACGGAGCTGCTCGCCCCATTCAAATAGAGCCGATCCGCACTGATTCTGTCGACTCACAATGTCCGATCCTTCCATGCTCTCCCAAGCTCCCCTTACTTGATCACGCAACCCCTCCTCCATATACCACGAATTCTCAAACCTGAATTCCCGGTGCTTGAACCCATACTGATTCCAAACCGTTAATGCAATTGCAGCATGATCAGAGGCACACGCATCTTCATGGACTGCTACTGCATCAGGAAATAATGACAGCCAATCCGATGACGCAAACACCCAGTCTAGTTTTTCCTCGATACAGTTTGTAGACCCTCTACTTCTTTCCCACGTAAACCTGTGGCCTATGGTTTTCACCTCATATAACTCGCATTGGTTGATAGTATTACCAAAACCACTCAACAATGATTGTGATGCGGACATCCTAACTGGGATCACTGATCACACGTGCTTTGGCGGATCCTCAAACATCAGACCCACGGAGGTTGTACCTAAGAGGGCGGATCCCCAGGGCATACAAGCGGGGCGGATATAGGGTACGCCAGGAGGCGTATCAACATCTACCCTGGGCGGATCTCTAGGTTTACTTCCTCCCGAAGTAATTCACCCACAACCCTGACAATCCGTACCTGTACCATTGTACTGATTGTCGGGGCGTATCACCCTTTTACCCTTTTATGGATAGCCTTATCGGAACCCTAGTAGGGGTAGTCCTTGTCTTTTATTCTTATTAGTAAGAGGTATTTAAACCCTCATTTTGTAAGGATGTAACAACTTTTTATCAATCAAAATCATTCTCTTTGAGAACTTAAGGTTTATACCTTGTTATTGGGATTCACTCCTTCTAGTTTAGCTAGAGAAGAAACTCTTTGTTGGTTTACGATTAAAACCTCCATTTATCGCTTTCAATCTGTATCAGATTGGGGATGAGGATTCACACCACACTTATCTGCAGTAGAGAGCATATCGTTGAAATCCCCAATTATGATCCACGGGAGAGAGCTAGCCCATTTCAATTGCTGTATAAGATTCCACGACTCCCTCCGACGGCCCCGCTCAGGATAGCCATAGAAACCGGTTAATCGATACTCCGGAAAACCTTGAATAGTCACACTAATATCAATAAAGTTGTTTGAAAAACGAAGAAGTTTAGCAGAATCCCGCTGTTTCCACAAAAAAGCAAGGCCGCCACCATTATTAACAGAAGGCACAAAAAACAAGCCGTCAAAAGCCATTTTCATCTTTAACACCTCAACTTTTGCTTGGTTACACTTCACTTCAATCAGGAAGACAAACTCTGGGCGGAATCTAGACACTAGGTCCAGTAACATGCGAACTGTCCGGGGGTTGCCCATGCCCCGGCAGTTCCAGCTTAACGTGCTCATTGATCCCCGCGAGTCTGGACATCAGCACCCGCGTTGTTTGTAGAGTTCGTGCCTTCTCTATTTACCAGTACATTTATATCCCCCCTCTTCCTTCCTCCTCCTCTTAACATCATTGATAACCAGTGGAGGCCCTTCTGTATTCGAAGTTAGTGAGGGCTGCACATTCTCTTTGTTGCCCTCCTTATCAGCACCACCCTTCTTATTTTCATCACTTAGGCTGGCTTCCCTAAAGTTCCTCCCTATTGGTTGTAAATTGCAGTTAAACACCACTATTGTCCCTGCTTCTGATATACCAGACGCTGGTGGAGCAGAGAGGAGGAATTGAGATTGAGTCGGCGGCTGAGCTCTACGCGGAACTTGTTGGTCCCTTGTTTAGTTGCAAGTATAGTTCCAAGGGGGGGGTTAGGAACTATTTAAACTTTTTTGGCAATTAAGGCAGACTTCTTTTTCTAAGGAAAAAGGTTTGAACAGCAGCGCTAAGTAAACAACAAGATACTGGCTTAGTCAACTGGTGACTAGGTCAGTTTCTCAGCTTGAGTCAGGAAATAGCACTTAGAGTCTATTCCTGAGCTCTTACGTTTAATGCGCACAACTCAACTTGACCTCTTTACTTGGTCAGTTTTTTATTATTTAAACAAGCAATATAAATAAGGAGTTAAAGGTTTAGAAATACTTCACTCAGCAGATTTATCCAGGTTCGGCTTCTTCTAAGCCTACGTCCTGTCCCCGGAACACGTTCCGAGATTTCAAATCCTCTATTGAGCTCTTTAAAGGTAGAGCCTCAAACCTTTTACAATATCAGCAATTGAGTATGACAAGAGTACCTTCCTCTATACGTCTACTCAATCCTAATCTCTCGCTGAGTACTTAAAACCGAGTACTCAGCCTCTCCTTTCTATCTCTAGAAATGATAAGTGTTTTGTCCTAATACAAAGATGTGCTAAGACACTTTAGATGATTTACAATCACTCTAGACTTTTACACAGATATGAGAAATGTAGTGTAAGAATTTTGCTTTGCTTCTTGCTTGCAGAACTTGTAGAGATTTGGTCAACGTAATGGCTTGATCAAGTTCTGTGTGTTGTGAAGCTTGTGATGGCACTATTTATAGAGATGTCTGGGTCGTCGGTCATTTCGAATTTCGAAATAACCGTTGGAGGGAAACGGCTATGTGTCGTTGTCATCCTGACTTGCACAGAGCTCTCGGCCAATCACAATCATGTATCTTCTGTCCTTGGTCAGCTCAGCAGATGGTCTCTCCTTTTATGGTAAGGTCAACTGGACAGCATACTGTGTCGTCTGAACTTTGCCAAAAGAGGAAACACTTTGTCTGGAAGTTTTCCTTTGCCAGCTGCTCTTTTGTACGCTTTGTTGAGACTACTCAGCAGCTTCATCTTGAAGTTGTTCCCGAAGGTCTTCTAGATCCTTCCGTTTGCTGAGTTGCGATTTCATTCAAAACGGCAACGTCTTGACATACGCGGGCCAAGTGTACTGAGTTGTTTGACATGGGCCTTGGATTCCGTATTGGGCCTGGGCCTTTTGATTCTTATGTCTTATAGCATTTTAACTCAACATTGAACAAACACATTAGTAGAAATAAATCAAAGCATTTAAACTTAGTGTGTTTAGAATATGTATTTTAAATTATACTTAAACAATTTTGTCAAATCAAAATTATGTGGAAAGGTGTTTCAACAAACTCTCCCATTTTGATATTGGCAAAACTATTCAGCAAGGAACTCAGTATGAGCTCCCCCATGATAGTTGACCTAGTATAATTTAGCAGACTCCCCCGTAAGGGTTGAGCTACTGACTTAGTTTTACTTAAAACATTTAAGGGTTTAAATGAGTAAGTCTAAGGTCAGTTTTCAGATATAGGTCAGCTATATCACATATTCTATTTACTCAGTGTTAAGTGGAAGTTTTAGACATATAGAGTGCGCTGAGTAATTTGTTGTTCAATGAGTTCTTATCAGAATGTTTCATAAGTACATAGGTTAATGTCAAACATGTTATCAGCATATCATTTAGTCAATAAATATTATACGTATTAAACATAGTTGATATAGATGAAGATACATAACAACTCAGTACTTAATAGCATATATCATAACTCGGTATTTGAATAAGAAAAGTAAGTATGATATATATTGAAAGAAGTCAGCAAGTACATAGTAAAAGAATTAAACTAGACAAATAGATTACACTGGTATGGCCTAAGTTATGCTAGCCTATCTATTTCTTTTTCTTGCCCTGTGACTGACTTCGCTCGTACTGACATCGCTCATGCTGAGCCCTAGCAGCTTGCGCTTTCTCCCCCATTTTGTCAACTTCAGGGAGTTTGAACGCATCGGTTAAGACATCGCGAGTCAGTTCTTGTGAAAGCTCTTTTAGCTTGTCAGCACTATCGTTGACGCCATCAAAAATGGCAATGCCATCAGCTGATACTTCGACTGGTACTCGAAGATCAGCAGCACTGAGCATATTGCTGATGAACGCTTGAGCTTTGGCTTGCCAGATGAGAGCTTCAGAGAGGCCAGCAAAGACTTGGTGGAAAGTCTTCAAGAGAGCTGAGTCATAATGATGACGCTGGATATTATTATGATGGATGTGGTTGAAAGATTGCTGTGCGAGAGACAGCAACTCATTCTGCTTCAACGCGTCAGTATCCATCTCTTGCTTGTTGAGGTTAAGTAGCCTGATGGCCTCACCGATTTGCTCGACTGAGCACTGACTATAGGACACTATTTGCTCATTTGTCTTAAGTTGCTCAGTATGAAGCTGAGCAAAAAGCATTTTGAGTTCTGAGGAAGTGGCGTAGTCAGTGTTCACAGCAGACAACTTCTGAACTTGCTGATGGAGAGAGTTCAGATGTTGAATTGTTGACAGCTGTATCTCTGCCAACTTGGCAAGTGAATCCTGCTTAGCTTGCTGAGCTTGGAAGGACAAGACTACATTTAGCAGATCCTTGAGTCCCTTAACTTCGTTGAGAAGCTGAGTGACCTGGGAGAGCTGAGTTGTCTCAGGAATTGAAGATCCAGCAGCAGGCGAAGCGGAATGTTAAAGATCGTGGATAAGTGCTTCCACTGAGTCAATGAGCTTTTGGCCGGACTCAGTGGCATCCCGATGTACATCAGTATGACCAGAAGAAAGTGGAGTGAAGGGAGTACCCTAGTCAGTGACTGGATGAGTTGGATCAATCTGCACTTGAGTTGGAGGAATTGTTGATTGGTCAGCAGAGAGGCTTGTTGTGGAAGTAATAACCCAAACACTGTCTGTGCTGACGGCGGAAGGATGGGGAGTCAGCACCATGCTTGAGGAGACAGCATGAGCAGTGGGTGGTTCAACCTGACTGGTTGAAGTGGTTGAAGTATGGTGGTCGGCATGTTCCTGTTGAGAAGAAACAGAGGCTTGTTTTTCTAACAGCGTGGAGGAAGTTGAAGTGGATTGTCGCTTGAAGAATGTCAGTTTGACAGTAGAAGGGTCCTTTGTTGTCTTGGAGAGGACAAGTTCAGGAATAGATGGTGATTGCACAGAAGGTTCACTGACCATCTTCTCACTGGCCTTAACCAGCTTTCGCCTTCTTCGTGGTGGAGTGAAAGTAGGAGCAACTTCTTCTGAGTGAGTAGGAGTAGGTTCCTTTTCCTCAGTATGGGCCTGGTCAGCTTGATCAACTTGCTCAACTTGCTCAACTCCAGCAGCTAACTCAGTGTGAGTTTGCACATTTCCACCAGCTAACCCAGTGTTAGCATCCTCAGCTTCAATTTCGCTGGCAGTTTCTTCTGAATCCTCAGTGTCATCCTGACCGCTGGTTTCTTCTTCTTCCTCTTCCTCCTCAGTACTATCTCCATCAAGTTCTTCCTCAACTTGGGAGATGAAGTGGTCATCTAACTGGACCTCAGTTTCCTCAGCATCAGTACCTTGGCATTGAGTGAAATGAGAATCACTTGGTACAATAAAGTCGGTCGGCATGACGTCCAGAGGTGCCAGTGTTGAAGTCTTTTGCTTCTTCTGAGGTAGCTCAGCAGCTTCCTCAGTGCCAGGCTCATCTTGCCTGCTTCTCTTCTCAGCTGACTTTCCAGCTGACCTCTGCCTCTTTGTAGGAGACTCAACATTCGGTGACTCAGTAGATTTTCTCTTGCGAGAAGCTGGGGCCTTAGTTCCTCGCCCTTTCTTAGGCTCAGCAATAGTTTCCTCAGTTTGGCCAGCTTGGCCAGTAGCAGCAGCATCAGCTTTTCCTTTCTTCAAGGGCTGCCCAAATTTCAGTGCCCTCAGCGAGGCAGCTGCGATCTCAGTTCCTTTGAAAGATTCCTCACCTTCGAGGTCAATCTTGTGGTCGATGAGGATCCTAGTGATGATTGACCCTAACCTCAGTGTACCAGTGCTGCGTAGAAACCCAGCAACGAGAAAAACTGGTAGGTTGATGGGGGTGTACGTCAGCATGTGCCAGATGAAGCACTGTTCAAAGTTGGTTGCTGATGTAGTGCAGTTTATATTGGGGTAAATGAAATAGCTCAGCAGGTAGTGGGCCATCTTCTGGTGCTGTGCCATTGAAGATGCTGAGATCTCTCCTGAGTGACCCTCAGGTTTGCAGAAGGTATGGACGTAGTCGGTTTTGTCCTGATCGCCAGACTTCCTCAGCCTTACTCCCTCAGTTTTGAGCTGGAGGAGATTTCCTATGTACAGAGGGTTGATGAAGATGGTTTTCCCTCTTACTTCAGTGCTTAGGTAGTCGGCGGAGTCACTGGCAACCTTGATGTTGTGGTAAAACTCCCTTACCAGGTCAGGATATGTCTCATCTCTGACCGAGAACAGCCCAGTCCATTCGTTCTTAGAAATCCATTCGGCAAATGGTTGTTCATGTTGCACGAAATGCTCAGAGACCCATCTGGAGGGCTCAACCTTCCATTCGCGGACATTTTCGAAGACCTTGGAGTAGGTCCTGATCTTAACAGCTTTCCCTTTGCCAGAAGTTTGGCCAGTTTTACCCTTGCTCGGTGTAGAAGGGTTTTGTGACGGTTCATCGGAGCTGGACTTTTGGTGGCCGGCACCGGAGACGTTGAAAGATAACTTAGTCATTTTTAGAAGATGGGAAACTTAGAGAAATTTGAGAGAGGAGAAGTTCTAAGTGATTTCTTTGCCTCTAGAATTGATTAAGCGTAAAGAATAAAAGATGGGGAAATACCCATAATTTATAGACGAAATGAACGGTGTGGATCTTAATCGAATCCATGTGTCAGTTTTGCCTTGGGATCATGTACCGACAATGATCCTGGCATTTATGACACATTACGGCGAATACGTCATTCTAGGCTATACGCGTGCTTTGCATTTATGCTAACGGATTAATCACTCAGTATTTAGAATGTCAAGCGTTTGATATTCTGAGTGGTCAGTGTAGTATTTAAGGATGATTTTAAGTTCAAGTTCTAAACTAATTTACTCAGTGTGCAAGTTTACTCAGTATTGTAAGTTCAGTCAGTTTCGATGAGTTACTCAGCAAACAATAAATCATTCAGCATGTAATTCACTCAGCATTCATATTCATTTAGCACAGGAGTTTACTGAAGAGGATTAAACATACCAATTGCTTCTCTCAGTATGCTGAACTGCTCACGGGCCAGTGGCTTCGTGAAGATATCCGCAAGCTGTTCGTCCGTTGGGACAAAAGTCAGCTTGATCTCACCCTTGAGTACATGGTCTCTAATGAAGTGATGTCTGATGCTGACATGCTTCATTCTGTTGTGTTGAATTGGGTTCTTGGAAAGATCAATTGCACTTTTGTTGTCACATTTGACTTCAATTGTCTTCGTTTGAACACCATAATCTTCAAGTTGTTGCTTGATCCATAGGACTTGAGCAACACAATGACCAGCAGCAATGTACTCAGCTTCAGTGGTGGACAAGGCTACTAACGCCTGCTTTTTGCTGAACCAGGATACAAGACAGCTTCCTAAGAAGTGGCATCCTCCAGAGGTGCTTTTTCGTTCCAGCTTATCTCGTCCATAGTCAGCGTCAGTGTATCCGATGAGTGTAAAATCATGAGTATTTGGATACCACAAACCTGCGTTCACTGAGCTTTGCAAATATCTAAGGATTCTTTTTACAGCAATGTAATGAGATTCCTTAGGGTTAGATTGATATCTAGCACAGTAGCATACTGAAAACTGAATGTCCGGTCTACTGGCTGTTAAGTAAAGTAGAGAGCCTATCATACCTCGATATAATTTGCTGTCTACTGACTTACCATTCTCATCAGCGCAGAGGACAGTGTCAGTGCCCATAGGAGTGGATATTGGCTTGCAATTTTCCAAGTCATATTTCTTTAAGATCTCCTTGGCATATTTCGCTTGACTGATGAAGATGCCATTCTTTCCTTGTTTAATTTGAAGACCGAGGAAGAAGTTGAGTTCTCCCATCATGGACATTTCAAACTCAGTCTGCATTTGTTTGCTAAACTCCTTGCACATTGATTCGTTAGTTGCACCAAATATTATATCATCAACATAAATTTGGGCCAGCAGGGTATCTTTACCCTTTTTCTTAATGAATAAGGTTGTATCAGCTTTGCCCCTGACATAATTTCTAGTCAGCAGGAAACTGGTCAGCCTCTCATACCAAGCACGTGGTGCTTGCTTAAGGCCGTACAAAGCCTTTTTGAGTTTGTAAACATGGTTTGGGAACTTAGGGTCCTCAAAACCTGGAGGTTGATTTACATAAACCTCCTCGTTTATAACTCCATTAAGAAATGCACTTTTGACATCCATTTGGAATAATTTAAAATTCATGTAAGATGCATATGCACATAGTATTCTAATTGCCTCTAGCCTTGCCACAGGGGCAAAGGTCTCACCGTAGTCAATACCTTCTCGCTGACTGTAGCCCTGAGCTACAAGCCTTGCTTTGTTCCTGACTACGTTTCCTTGTTCGTCCACCTTGTTCCTGAAGACCCATCTTGTTCCGATGGTCTTTTGATTCTTTGGATGAGGCACTAACTCCCATACATCATTTCTTCGAAATTGATTGAGCTCCTCTTGCATTGCGTTCATCCAGAATTCATCGTACTCAGCTTCAGCGAAATTCTTCGGTTCTTGTACTGAGACGAAAGCAACATTACTGAGGTACTTCCTGAGTTGATTCCTCGTCATCAGGGTATTCCCAGCAGAATCAAGGATTGCACTTTCGGAGTGCCCTCTTGGAATTCTTATTTCTTTGGGTAGATTTATGTCTTGTGCTGTTCCTGTTTCAACAATCTCTGCAGAAGTAGACGGGTCAGTAAAAGTAATTTTAGGTTCACTCTTACTCTTGGTCAGCCTTTTAGTGAATGACTCAGTAGCTAGTTCTGGATCAGCAGTGGTTACTGAGTTTGGATCATCTTCGGTCAGCGGCTGGTATCTACCTGCAGGGTCAGTTTCATCGAACTCTACATGTATTGACTCTTCTAAAACTTGAGTTCGCTTATTAAAAACTCTGTATGCTTTGCTGTTTGTTGAGTAGCCCAAAAAGATAGCCTCATCAGCTTTTGAATCAAACTTTGCTAAGCTATCTTTGGTATTTAAAATAAAACATCTACAGCCAAAGGCACGAAAGTATCCAATATTGGGCTTTCGTCCTTTCCAAAGTTCATAGGGGGTTTTCTTTAATATAGGTCTAACTAGAGCCCTATTAAGAATATAGCATGCTGTGTTAACAGCCTCTCCCCAAAAATACTTTGGAAGCCTATGCTCATCCAGCATTGTCCTTGCTATTTCAACCAGAGTTCTGTTCTTCCTTTCCACAACCCCATTTTGCTGAGGTGTTCTAGGAGTAGAAAAATTGTGGTCAATGCCGCTGGCTTCACAGAATTCAACAAACTTTTGGTTTTTGAATTCTCCACCGTTATCACTACGAATATGAGCTAATTTTAGGTCTTTTTCATTTTCAATTTTTCTAACTAAATTTGAAAATGTCTCAAAGGTCTCATCCTTGCTGGTCAGCAAGATAACCCACGTATACCGAGAGAAGTCATCTACAATGACCAAAGAAAATCTTCTTTCACCCAGACTCAGCGGCTGGACTGGACCAAAGAGATCCAAGTGTAGCAACTCTAACAGACGTTTAGTTGAGACAATATTTTTGCTATGAAAAGATTGCTTGGTTTGTTTTCCAGCTTGGCAAGCGTGGCATAATTGATCTTTTTGAAATTTAAGTTCGGGCAGTCCCTCAACCAATTGCTTTCTGGCTAGTTTGGCCAGGAGGTCCATGCTTACATGACCAAGTCTGCTGTGCCATAGCCAGGAATTTTCTTCCTTTGTTACTAAGCACACAGTTTTTGAAAACTTTTTCTCTAAGTCTAGCATAAAGACATTATCTATCCGAGGGGCAGTTAAAGTTAACTCATTTGTTTTACCCTCATATATTTTACATCCAGTAGCATCAAATATAACTTTTCTCCCATTGTCACATAGCTGAGCTACGCTGAGTAAGTTATATTTGAGTCCGCTGACTAGGGAGACAGATTCAATAGTAGGATTACCTCCGATGGTTCCTGACCCTACTATCTTACCCTTCTTGTTGTCTCCAAAACTTACGCTCCCTCCTCGTTTACGCTCAAATGTGATGAACTGAGTTTCATCACCCGTCATATGCCTTGAGCATGCGCTGTCAATATACCACATCTTTGACTTCTCGGCACATCTCAGGCTTACCTGCATTGTAACTAGTTACTTTTAGGTACCCAATTCTTTTTGGGTCCTGACTTGTTAGGTGCAACAGGTATAGCATCATATTTTATTTTATGGCGGTATACATGGACAGTATGGTCATACTTTCCACAGAAGTCACAACTGACCTTCTGTTTAGGATTTTTTACTGACTTGTCAGCACCCCAGTTCTGAGCGTGCCAGCACACCTTAGTTGGTTCTGGATGGTTGTGACGTCCTTCCTCAGTTTCTTTGAAACTGTCTGGACTTCAGAGACATACTCATGCATGATCTTCATGTGATCATGCAGAGTCGAATTGTCCTGAAGAAGGTATCTGAGGTCACTCAGTTTGACCTCTTCCACTTCGTCACAGCGCCTGCTGAGTGCTCTAACTTTCTTATTACACTTCTTGACAAGTGTATATAGATCACTCAGGGCATTAACCATATCGTTTCTGAGCTGGGGAAGAGAAATTACCTCATTTGATTGTTCCTCATCATCTGATGCGATGGATGGGTCAGCATGCTCGGAGACGCATGGCTCAGCAAGTTCGTCAGCCATGAAGCATATCTTCGCTGACTCGGTGGCCTCAGTTTCTGTGGATGAAGACTCATCGTTGTCGCTCCAAGTAGCCACCATTGCTTTCTTCCCACTTTTCTTGTCTTTCCTCAGCATGGGGCAGTTTGACTTAATATGGCCAGTTTGATGGCACTCAAAGCATGTAATGGGCTTTGAGCTGTCCTTTCTGTATTTGCTGTCACTTGAGTCGGCCTTATACTTATCAAACTTTTTGTAAGGCTTTTTAGAGTATTTGTCACTCTTCTTGAATAGCCTTTTCATCTTCCTTGTGAACATAGCCATCTCCTCATCATCAGTTGAACTCCCGTCAGTGGAGTCAGCTTTCATGACAAGTGACTTCTGCTTCTTGTCTTCAGATTTTTCCTTCACCTCAAAGTTTTTCATGGATATCTCATGGGTCAGCAATGAACCGATGAGTTCGTCATATTTGTAGGTGGTTAAATCCTGAGATTCCTCAACTGCTGTCTTCTTTGCTTGCCAATCTTTAGGAAGACTCCTGAGAATCTTTTTGACTTGTTCTTCCTTAGTGAAGATTTTCCCAAGTCTCTTGAGCTCATTAATGATGTTGGTAAACCTTGCATTCATGTCTGAAATGCCCTCATCATTGTTCATCTCGAACAGCTCGTACAGTCTCATCTGCTGATTCACCTTGGATTCTTTTACTTTATTTGTTCCATCGTAGGTGACTTCCAGCTTTCTCCAGATCTCTTGTGCCGACTCACAACCTGAGATTTTATTATATTCTGCAGCATCGAGCGCACAGTGAAGCATATTGATAGCCGAAGCATGGTTTTGGAGCTTCTTAAGATCATCCTCTGTCCATTTGGCCTCAGCTTTTACAACTGTTTGGCCAGCCACAACCTCGACAGGTACAAATGGGCCTTAGACTATAGATAGCCAGGCACTCATGTTTGTAGCCTGAATGAAGTTCTTCATCCTATTCTTCCAGAAGGTATAGTTTGACCCGAAGAATAGGGGAGGCCTAGTAATGGACAGCCCCTCAGGCAGTATTTGAGTTGTTTGGTTTCCAGGGAGAAACCGAGTGCTGTTTTCGCCCATGGTAGGGATCAGCTCAAGGTTGTTAGACCTTTTAGAGTGAGCTTTTAAGCTCTGATACCACTTGTTGGTCCCTTGTTTAGTTGCAAGTATAGTTCCAAGGGGGGGGGGTTAGGAACTATTTAAACTTTTTTGGCAATTAAGGCAGACTTCTTTTTCTAAGGAAAAAGGTTTGAACAGCAGTGCTGAGTAAACATCAAGATACTGGCTTAGTCAACTGGTGACTAGGTTAGTTTCTCAGCTTGAGTCAGGAAATAGCACTTAGAGTCTATTCCTGAGCTCTTACGTTTAATGCGCACAACTCAACTTGACCTCTTTACTTGGTCAGTTTTTGATTATTTAAGCAAGCAATATAAATAAGGAGTTAAAGGTTTAGAAATACTTCACTCAGCAGATTTATCCAGGTTCGGCTTCTTCTAAGCCTACGTCCTGTCCCCGGAACACGTTCCGAGATTTCAAATCCTCTACTGAGCTCTTTAAAGGTAGAGCCTCAAACCTTTTACAATATCAGCAATTGAGTATGACAAGAGTACCTTCCTCTATACTTCTACTCAATCCTAATCTCTCGCTGAGTACTTAAAACCGAGTACTCAGCCTCTCCTTTCTATCTCTAGAAATGATAAGTGTTTTGTCCTAATACAAAGATGTGCTAAGACACTTTAGATGATTTACAATCACTCTAGACTTTTACACAGATATGAGAAATGTAGTGTAAGAATTTTGCTTTGCTTCTTGCTTGCAGAACTTGTAGAGATTTGGTCAGCGTAATGGCTTGATCAAGTTCTGTGTGTTGTGAAGCTTGTGATGGCACTATTTATAGAGATGTCTGGGTCGTCGGTCATTTCGAATTTCGAAATAACCGTTGGAGGGAAACGGCTATGTGTCGTTGTCATCCTGACTTGCACAGAGCTCTCGGCCAATCACAATCATGTATCTTCTGTCTTTGGTCAGCTCAGCAGATGGTCTCTCCTTTTATGGTAAGGTCAACTGGACAGCATACTGTGTCGTCTGAACTTTGCCAAAAGAGGAAACACTTTGTCTGGAAGTTTTCCTTTGCCAGCTGCTCTTTTGTACGCTTTGTCGAGACTACTCAGCAGCTTCATCTTGAAGTTGTTCCCGAAGGTCTTCTAGATCCTTCCGTTTGCTGAGTTGCGATTTCATTCAAAACGGCAACGTCTTGACATACGCGGGCCAAGTGTACTGAGTTGTTTGACATGGGCCTTGGATTCCGTATTGGGCCTGGGCCTTTTGATTCTTATGTCTTATAGCATTTTAACTCAACATTGAACAAACACATTACTAGAAATAAATCAAAGCATTTAAACTTAGTGTGTTTAGAATATGTATTTTAAATTATACTTAAACAATTTTGTCAAATCAAAATTATGTGGAAAGGTGTTTCAACAGAACTGCCCTTAACCAGGCCCCATACAGACGCACCACATTAGCAGGGTCAGTTTCATCAAGTAGCTTGGCACAAAACCTCTCCGGATTCCCTATACAACCACAGTAGAAATAAAAAATCGGTAGCCTCTCGTATCAGAATAGAATCCAGGAAAAGCACCACATGCTTTGCCAATCTGCATTTTCCGTTTTAACGGTTTGGAGACATCAATCCTAACTCGCACTCTCATGTAGGTCCTCAGTTCCCCGATAAAATTGTTAGGGTCGGCTTCCATAAACGTCCCCAGAAAGTTACCCACGCTCATGGCTACACGTTTCGACATAAAGCCTGGCGGAAGGTCGGCCACCTGCACCCAAAAACTTCCATGTTGCAACGTAACTGTGAATGGATCCTGGTCCTGCGATATGCATTCAGTGAGGAGCAGATGTTGATCAAAAGTCCATGGACCACCTTTCACAACACGGTCACGTTCAAAAGGATGAAAAAAGTCAAAACGAAACAAGTTAGGCGTTAAATCCACGATACACAGACCTCTAGCAGGTCTCCACAGTTCAGCGAAAGTGTTCTTCATGACAAGGGCCCTGAACGGCCTATCCGTATGAAGCTTCCCTACGAGACTCCATCTCGGGGGGCCCGACTCCTCCTCAGAAGGATCATTCGGTAGCTCAAGTCGAAGTTGATTTTCTTCCTCAATTGTTACAGCATGAACAAAAGCTGTTTCGAGATCCATGACAGCAGTACAGGAGACAATCGGATTGATTTCTGGTAATTGGAACAGTCGATCAGCTCAGACTTAGCGAAACCCTAGGTTGGTCGTAGCCCTAGCCGCACGTAACCCTCGTCAACAGCGAGACTTTCTTAATTCTTAATAAAAAGCAACACCTAAATTGGTTTAAGTGGCTTATTACATAGCTGAATTTGTTTATTTTTAAACTTGTTTAAAGTTATATAAATTTTAATTTGTGCAAAGTTTGGTTTACTTATTTTTCTAATTATGTTTGTATTTTTATCTCAAAAGGGAGAGTTTTAAAAACAACATTCTTCAACAGCAAACAATATATAAATCAAACGGATCCTTAATTTATTCGTATATAATGTTATCACCAAATAATCTTGAGCCATCTCTCCTCCAAATTCACCCAATTTATCAATTCTTGCTTCATGTATGACACACTATCCTTGTTTTTTTCTTTTTCTAAGAAACAAGGATGAAAGTGTTAATATACAAAAATCCAACGGCTAGATTACATTGATAGCAATTTCATCCCATTACGACCCGTGAGTGAGTGAGAGACGTAAAAGAATAAATAAATAAATAAATACTAATGTCTCTGAAGTGAATCGCCATGACGGGTAAGGGAGACTTTTTCAGTAAGTATTTCTTCTCCATTTCCCTGATTCCGGAAAACATTTTCTTTCATTTCTTCCACCTTCCTAATTAATTCTTCTGAGAATATCAGCTAAGATCCAGAACCCAATGATAAATTGATTACCCATTTCGTTTCAGGAACGAAACTCGACCATCTTTTGGGTATGTACTCATCATTTTGGTTGTTTCGGCTTCTTTTATTCATTTCTTCTCCCGCCTCCTGTTTGCTTGTTATAACTGCATTTTGGGGTTTTGCCGCTTTAGTACAACATTAAGATTGACCATCTCAATAACTTCTTCAATTATGTGATTTATGATCTTTGGTTAGGCTTAAGGCAATACTTGAAGTTCAAGTTGGGTAATTTCATTTAATTACTGCTCATCTTGGTTAAGATTTATTGCTCGACTAATAGCTATGCCGATTGATGAGATTTTAACTGATTTGAATGCTTCTGTTGTGATTATTTGAATATTGGATTTGAAATCTAACAAGTAGTTCAATTATTGGGGATGGCATCTATAAGGAGAACTTTGTCTCCTGTTCCAAGAGCTGGAACCTGTATGAATGGCGAAGCCTGTCAGGTTCCTTCTCCCTTGTCCAAGTCCTCAACCTCCTCTCAGAACTTCCAAACATCAAGAGGATTTTTGTCTTCTCTTCTTGGTTTATCAGATTCTCAAGCTCTTCTTCTTAATGTCTTTTCACCTAGATCTTCTAAACAACCATTGGATAGGTCAAAGCCTAAAGGGCAAGTTTGGAGGAAGGCCCTTTTCCATTTCTTGGTTTGTTTTGTGACTGGGATATTTATCGGACTTACTCCATTTGTATCTATGAATTTATCCTTGAATCCTATGTATAACAGCCAAGCCTTGTCCTTTGAGATGGTATCAACTGTTAGGAAATTTCATACTCACAAAGGTATGACCGAAAACATGACATCATTATTGGAGCGAGGAGGTGCTGAGAACCACACCACATTGGAGTCAGTTGGGAAGCAAGTAAACTTAGCTGATGGAAGTTCCAATGATATGAATGAAGAGTTGGATCTGATGGTTCGCAAGCTTTTGATAGTTGTAACCCCAACATATGCTCGACCTTTTCAAGCTTATTATCTGAATCGATTGGCATACACATTAAAATTGGCCAAGCCTCCACTATTGTGGATAGTTGTAGAAATGACATCCCAATCTGAGCAAACGGCAGACATCTTGAGGAGAAGTGGGGTTATGTACAGGCATCTTGTTTGCAAGAAAAATCTCACTGATGTTAAAGATAGAAACGTTCACCAAAGGAATGTAGCCTTGTCACACATTGAGACTCACTGCCTTGATGGAATTGTCTACTTTGCAGATGATAGTAACATTTATCTGGCTGATCTTTTTGAGCACATGAGACAGTTCAGGTAAGGTGGTTTCACATTATCCATATCCATACAACTTTATCATTTGATACCCATTTGTATTTTGCAATATTTAATTCTTCAGTATACACACTTGTTTTTAAAGTCATTGTGGAGTTAGATTCATGTTCTGTTGTCTCACTCATCAACTCAACCTCACCTATTCATTCTTCCATGGGTACTGTATTGAAGATTGTAGGAGGATAATGAGAACGATAGCTTTTATTTGTGTTTGTTTTGTGAGGTCAGTGAATCAAGCAGCTCATCTTGTGGCAAGTTCTGTTGATTCTTCGACATCTAGGGGGAGGTTTCTCCTTCTGTTCGCGCTGTAACTTATAATGATGCATCTTGAATGAATTATCTTGTTTTGGTTGACAACAAGAGTCTGACTGTTCCATAAGGATTCAATTCCTGTCTTTTTTTTTTCTGCCTCTTGATGAGCTGGTGCTGTTTATAAAATCTAAGTTGCATCTAGTATCTCCATGGCGGACTCCTACAAGGATCTGGATAGAACTTCAATAAAAAGAAACTAATAACGTGAAAAAGAAGTGTGAAAAACGGAATTCATAAACGTAGGAAAAAAATATAGCATATAGTTAATGTACTTTGAGACAGTTGTAAGGTTTCGATATGTCTGTTATTATCATTTGATATGCTAGGATCATAATTAACTTCACAGTGGTGATCAAAACTATGTTCATCTTTAAAAGTGTCTTTATTCTACAGCAGATAGCTTATTGTTTCCATGATTTCCAGTTGTCTGTTACCTGGGTGTAGCCCGTTTTGTATAGTTTCAATAGGATTCTTGCAAGGGATAGATCATCCCTTTCTCCTCTTTAATGATCTGCACATCATCAATTGCGGGTCTTTCTGAACTATTGTTCTGAGAGCACACATTTTTGCACCCCAACTGCAGGCGGTTTGGGACATGGATAGTGGCCAAAGTAACAGGAAGCCGAAGCAAAGGTTCATTAGAAGGCCCCATTTGCAATGGAAGTCGAGTTATTGGATGGCATGCACAAGATTCAAGTAGGAGATTCCGGCGATTCCATGCTGACCTCTCGGGTTTTGCCTTTAATAGTACAATACTTTGGGATCCAAAAAGATGGCACCGGCCGACCCTTGAACCTATTAGGCTACTTGACACTGTCAGAGATGGCTTCCAGGTAACTTGCTCAGTCATGGATCTTGCTTATATTTCGGTATTACAGGGTGAAAAAAAAAATATATAAGCTCTTGTCCTTTGTTTTAACTTTACTAGTGGTACAAAACAAAACCTGACGGATCAACTTTTTCCATTTTTTTATATATATTTCTTGGGACAGCTAGAAGGAAAAACTTTTATTTTTTTCAATTTTATTTGTTCCATATTAAACCACAACCATAAGTGATATTTTGATGCATTTAACCACATGTTCTAACTTCTATAGTCTTTATGGATTATTCTCTTTCTACTCTGCTAAGTGATAAACTTTTGGCTGGAAATCAATAAATTTTGTTGCAGGCTAGCACATTCATCGAACAAGTTGTGGAAGATGAAAGCCAAATGGAGGGCCTACTTGAGAATTGCTCAAGGGTCATGGTCTGGAAATTGCAGTTAGAATCATTAAATTCCTTCTATCCTCCTAAATGGTTCACCATTAGTAATCTGGATGTAACCACCCAGCTTGCATGAAATTGTTACATTGGAGGGAGCAAAATCGAATGGTGAAGGTAGCTTAATGTTTTGAGACATTTGTCTCCACTTTGGTTGTTCTCAAGTAGTTAATTGATTCGTTTGTTTGAAAGATAAAGAGAGATTTAAATGCTCAACGAGAAGAAGCAGCTCTCTTGAGAACTTGCATGTTGAAAATTTGCAGTAATCATTCAAGTAAAAACAAAATAATAGATTTGGGACCACTCAGTGCAAGTAAGCAAAACTTTCCATTTGAGTCTTCCTATCCAATGTTAGCAAGACTAACCTGAGGCCGGATGTCGTGAGGACGATGTTCGATGCTTTAGATCATAGAGGGAATTAGAAAACTGATCGTACAAATCTTAGTCATGTATAAAATCCTCATAGCAATGCTAGTGTAGGATTTAGCTTGGTGCCTGAGCACGTATATTGAGAGTCCTGGGGTGAAGTAACTGAGTGCTAAACCATGTTATGTTATACAAGATTGGTGCTTTGTTATAATCTTAAAATTTTGTGTGAATTGATAGGAAGGAATGGTTGATGCACATAAAGACAGAAGTTGCAAAGTGGAGCAAAGAATGTTAATGTACAGTTGTTGATTTTGATATTCTTGTATTGCCAATGCCAATCAAGCTATAATGTTTTTGACAAGTTAGGAAAATGGATGGTCCAACTCTAAACCCATCCAAACGTGACTTTCTTTATATTAATATATTTGAGTTTCTTCTTTTGGATAGAAATCTATCCTTTTCTATTCAGGTTTAATTGTTTTTGCATAGGTTTCAATTCTTACCAGTCAAGGAAATTTTCTAGACTTTATGTTTAGTTATAGGTCAAACATAGGAAATTATAAGATTAACAAAGGTTGGCTTGACTTGAGTGATTAAGGGTTTCTAATTCATCATCTTGCAATTGATTAACAACTATCAAAGTTTCTTTTTTCTTTTTTTTTTTTTGAAGAAACAACCATCAAAGTTTTTGAACAAATTTAGTAACATTTTTTCTTATATAAGATTTAGATCCAATTTGCTTTTGTTTTCATATGTTCGGTTACTTATATTATTTTTTATAATGTAGTGGAAAATTTTCGCCTTGTTAGATCCGGATATGTTTCAAGAAACATCTGGTTTGATCCTGTAAAATAAGTAATAAGGCGGAGGACTCTCTGATGTTAAGGTCGGTCTATGTTTTGATATAATTCTCAGTAGCTTATGGAAGAGTACTTTGGTTTAATGTAATGTGTATCTTGAATGTGTCAACTCTTATATAAGGAGTTAGAAATTTTATTTAGAATACTAAATATGATATAATTCTTCTAATAAAGGAGCTATTCTCACTCGTTTAAAACTCCTAAGTGTAATATGGTTGAACTATCTTAATAAGAGATTCTAGAAGTTCTCTCTGGATATTCGGTCTAACAGTCTTGATCACATGCACTTTAATGACCATATAGAATTTGGTCATTCACCGCTAGATCTAGACTTATTAGAATCCTAAGGTGGAGATTCAAAGCATCGTGAGGCTTAATTCTAATAAGTCTAAATCTAACAGTGAATGACCAAATTCACTTGGTCATTAAGGTGCATGTGAACATTCCTGTCCGGTTTAATATAAAAGATCCGGTCTGACTTGTTCTATGAACTAGTCCAAAATATTTTTGGAAGAATTGACAATCTTTTCGAGAATGGTTTATTTATCTACATACAACACATGTCCTGCCATTTACCCAAGGAAGAAGAAACATTTCTCTTTTCGAGAAAGTCCGAAGTTCTCAATTATCTTCTCCCTCTCTGACATTTTTCTGAGAAAATGTGCTCCCCCAAAGAAACAATATATCATCGTTTTCCCTTTTCACAAAATACCTATATACCCAAGGAATCCGCTTAGAAAGAGAAGCTTCTAACGTCTTCTGATGAACCAATGACTACTTACTTCAAAGCATCATCTTAAACCAATTCAACCATTCTCAAATATTAAAATTACACTACATACAGTAAATATAAACCAATATTTGGAGAGGGGGCTATAAGGGGCGAACTAACCGCTATTCAAGAGTGGAGCCGGTGGTTGGGGGGCCGGAGCCCCCGAATTTGGGCTGGCTCCACGCCTGGAATAAGCGTTCTGTTGTTGACATTCCTTCTACTTCCGAGAAGCAAAAGACGAGGAATCCACCTTTTCATGAAAACAAAGGAAATAAGGTGGATAAAATAGGTACCTTTTATTTCGGCCCTTCCCCCTCCAAATAGTTTTTGTAAGAGTTTGTGTAATTGCGTAATTGTTATTGATGTGTGAAACCAATATATACATGAAGCAATTCACATTGTAGTGAAAGTCTAATCCTATAAGTTAGGTACTAAGTATTTTGAATATACAGATAGGATAAATAATATCTCTAATACACCCCCGTAGTTGAAAGGTTCGGAGGGCGAACATTGAGACTATTCCTGAAGTCATCGAATAGTGGTGAGGGAAGGCCTTTGGTGAAGATGTCAGCCAATTGATACTGAGATGGAACATGGAGCACGCGAACTTCGCCTTTTGCAACTCTTTCCCGAACGAAATGGATGTCCATTTCTACATGCTTTGTGCGGTGATGTTGTACTGGATTTCCTGTGAGGTAGACGACACTGATATTGTCACAATATACTATAGTAGATTTTGCAATTGGGCATCGAAGTTCAATCAAGAGGTTGCGGATCCAGCATGTTTCTGACACAACATTTGCCACTCCATGGTACTCTGCTTCAGCACTGGAACGAGATAAGGTGGGCTGCCGTTTTGCCGACCAGGAGAGGAGGTTATCGCCTAAAATTACACAGTAACCTGACGTGGATCGGCGGGTGTCGGGGCAACCTGCCCAGTCAACGTCGGTATATGAGATCAATTGACCGAGAGACGAAGAGCTCATGTGAAGACCGAAATCAAGAGTGCCGTGAATATACCGAAGCACCCGTTTGAGAGCAGCAATGTGAGAAGTTTTGGGATCGTGCATAAATAGACATACTTGCTGAACTACATAAGAGATGTCGGGCCTGGTAAGAGTTAAATATTGGAGAGCACCTGCCAGTCGCATGTATTCTATAGGATCATGATAGGATGAGCCAGATGATATACTCAGTTTTTTCTTTGTATCAACGGGTGTGGCTGCAGCATTACATGAGCTAAGGCCATCCTTTGCTATAATTTCTGATGAATATTGACGTTGAGACAAAAACAGAGAGCCTGGTGACTGAGTGACTAAGATCCCCAAGAAATAATACAAAGGGCCCAGATCTTTCATGGTAAATTCGGAGCCCAATTTGGCAATGATAGAAGCCTGAAGTGTGTTAGATGGGGTTACAAGAACTATATCATCAACATATAGCAAAAGATATGTTGTGTCCGGTCCTTTCTGATAAACAAATAGGGAGTGGTCATAGACGCTGTTAATGAAACAGACTGATGTGATGAAGGTTGCAAATCGCTGGTACCAGGCCTGTGGAGCTTGTTTGAGCCCATAAAGGGATTTCTTGAGCAGACAGACATAATCAGGATGTTCTTTATCACGGAATCCTAAAGGCTGATGCATATATACCGTTTCATGTAAATATCCATAGAGAAAAGCATTTTTCACGTCCAACTGGCGAAGATTCCAATTTTTAGATAGTGCAATGCTAAGAACAGCCCTGGTTGTAGCAAGTTTAACCACATGACTGAACGTGTCTCCACAGTCAACGCCAGCCAATTGTCCTGAACCATTTCCAACCAACTAAGCTTTGTAACATTCAAATGACCCATCAAACTTTGTTTTGTGCCTGAAAATCCACCAACTACGAATAACATTAACATTTTTAGGATGGGGTACGAGGACCCACGTCTTATTTTGAATAAGAGCCTCAAATTCATCAGTCATGGCATGTGTCCAATTTAGATCACGTGATGCAAGAATCGGTGTTTTAGGAATAGGAGAGGGGACAGATTGTGTGGAAGCAGATAAATTTAACATACGTCTAGGTTTGTAAATGTCGTGATGTGCACGAGTGACCATTGGGTGTGTGTTAGCAGTGGAGGGTGAATCTATTGTGTCTGAGGGAGACGCAACAGCAGGCACTGGGCTAGAAATTGCGGATTGGGACGAATTTTGGTTAGAAGATGAACACGGAGAGGACAGACGGAGAGACAACGGGTGATGACGTGACAGAACGCGATGATGGTGAATTTATCGCAGAGACAGACTCGATGCGGGATGGCGGAGACGGACAGGACGAATTAATACGAATAGAAGGAGGCGGACGGTTGGAAGATACGGGCGGACCCGGTGGGACAAAGGGAGCAATTTCGGTAGGGGGCTGTGTGGGAAGAAAGCCGTCGACTTGATCAAGGACGGTGGAGACAGATTGTCAATTTGACGGTGTCGAGGAGAAGGGAAAACTCGATTCATAAAAAACGACGTGACGACAGACGATTATTCTTTGTTTAGACAGGTCATAAAATTTGTATCTGCGATGATTCGACGGATACCCCAAAAACACACAAGGGTATGAACGAGCCTCTAGCATATGTCGAGACGTAGAGGGAACTAGAGGAAAGCAAAGACAACCGAAGACACGTAGATGACTGTATTTTGGTTCATGTTGGTACAGTATTTTGGTGGGAGAATGGTAGCCTAAGATTTTGTGAGGATATATATTGAGCAGATAAGTTGCAAGTTCTAAGGCATGGTGCCAAAATCGGAAAGGAACAGATGCGTGGTTCATGACCGTGCGCATAACGTTATTTATTGTGCGGATAGTGCGTTCAGATTTTCCGTTTTGAGG
Organism: Euphorbia lathyris; assembly: GCF_963576675.1. NCBI lineage: Eukaryota > Viridiplantae > Streptophyta > Magnoliopsida > Malpighiales > Euphorbiaceae > Euphorbia > Euphorbia lathyris. The sequence continues at coordinate 43,906,037 of NC_088917.1, read as the reverse complement.
AGATGTGTATGGACAGGAAAATCGAAATTGCATTCCATTGTTCTCATAAAACTGATGAAATGAATTATTATTGAATTTGCCCCCATTATCACACTGAAAAGTTTTAATGTCATGTTCAAATTGGGTGCGAATATAGGATCGAAATGTGAGAAATACAAAATAGACATGTGATTTGTGAGCTAACGGAAAAGTCCATAAAAAATTGGCGTAATTGTCAAGAAAAAGCACATAATAACGGTGACCATTGGAACTTAGGATCGGTGAGGTCCAAATGTCACTGTGTATTAAATCAAATGGCATGCAAGTAAAATTATAAGAGGAGTGAAACAATAATTTAACTTGTTTTCTATTAACACACGAAGAACAAACAGAATCATTCTTAATCCTATTACAAGAAATTAAATTTTTATTCAGAAGATTGTTCAAAATTGGAGGCCTTGGATGACCCAAACGATTATGCCAGATTTCAGACGACAGTGCAGTAAGAGCGGAAGGAGACGAAAAAGGGATTGAAGGGCGAGACACGACTGGATAGCGATCCCTCGCACTATTACATCTCATGATAGGTGTCCCCGTCTATAAATCCTTCACAGAGAAACCCAACAGATCAAATTCCACAGAAACTTTATTATCAACAGTAAATTAACGAACAAAAATAAGGTTTTTGATGAGCCTAGGAGCATGCAGAACATTGTTCAATTTTAACGGACGGTTTTTAGTGACTAAAGATGCATTACCAGAACCGTAAATAGGTACACACTAACCATTACCGACAACAATATTACCATTGAGGCTCGAATTAAAATAAGAGGTGAGTGTACCTTTGTGAGCTATCATGTGAGATGTTGCTCCGGTGTCCATATGCCACTGTTCAGGAGGTGCTGTGATTGACATGATATGCATAGCTTCTGCAATGTTAGTAGGCACATATGTTGGATTTGTTGCAGTGAGGTGTGCTTGCTGCATGGCAGGACGTGGTCCAAGGATTCCGGAATTAGGAGGATGGCGACCGGAATAATTCTGATTTTCGTCGGGAACAGACACGGTGGGGTGGCCCATGGTTGCTGCGGCGCCTAGGGGTATGTGAATGCTTAAGGCGTGAAGGTGGATTGCTGATAATAGGGCCCCGTCGGCGATCTGGGATTGTATCGACCCCCTCGACCGCGGCCATGGCGGCCACTGTATCTTCCGCTACGGTTAATTTAAGTCGGGCGGTGAGTCTGATGTGCGGGTCGGGGTGATTGGAAATTAGATGGTGCGGGATCGGTGGATGCCACGGTGAGGGAAAGTGATTCCCGAGGAAGATTGTGCTTACGGGCACGAGATGTTTCTTCAAGGATTAACATGGATCGAGAATGTTTGTTATCAGAAAATATATCTTGCAGCCGGCTCCATGCTGTGGCTGCGGTAGAGTCAGCTTCAATGATAGTGTGGAGTAGATCCAGGGAAATGGTGCTGTATATCCATTTAAGGACGACAACATCAATACGAGACCATAGGTCAAGGTGCTTTTGTTGCATAGAGTTGGCAGAATTATCAGAGTTGGGATTGGGAATGATATGGTCCATGACCTGAAAAGCTTTGGCATGGAGTTTGAATAGGGTAGCCCAGGTCGGATAGTGACCTTTTTCCATGTCTAGGGTTATCTTGATGAAGGTGGATATATTGGAGACGGTGAGGGACGGGTGAGTGGTAGGAGGTGTTTCGGTGTTGGCTGTTGTGGAGGCAGCAGGGTCGGTGTTGGTTGGGCCGGTGTTTGAGGTTGCAGAATTTGTCATTGCGGCGGCGATGGGAGGGGGGGTGTGCCGGCGGTGCAAAAATTATTTGGAGGAAGGAATTCAGTGAGGAGAGAGAGAGAGAGAAGAGATTAGGGTTAGGGTTTGGTCTCTGATACCATGTAAGAGTTTGTGTAGTTGCTTAATTGTTATTGATGTGTGAAACCAATATATACATGAAGCAATTCACATTGTAGTGAAAGTCTAATCCTATAAGTTAGGTACTAAGTATTTTGATATACAGATAGGATAAATAATATCTCTAATAGTTTTGCCTATATTTTTCTCACTCTTATCTTCCACTTTCTACAGGGTATTAACCTTTCATTTTTTGGAACATCTTTATGGTTCGGAGATCCTCAATTGTAAAGGATTTTCATAGGATCTCCACTATGCCTAACACTAAAGATAAAATGCTTAAAAAATATCTTCACAAGAACATTCTTCACCTGGCTCAAAAACATATCTATGTAATTGCTTAAAAGATCACAATCTATTTTTCCAATTTCTCCATCGAATTTTTTTACCGCACCTTTCTAATATCATAGGTGCTTCCTTACACTATTGTGATGGAAAACAACGGACTATTCTTCATTAGTGAAAAAATAGACATTAGTCACATACTTTTAGGTCAATAGGATGTGTATATTGTGTCACTAAAGCCCACATTGCAAATGCTCAGCGAAATGGAATTACAGAATAAATTTTGCAAATACTAATCCTGAATTTTTTACACATGAAATGGAACTCACGTTCTAAAGGTTCTGTCGAATGTTTTATCGAAAATTTTGACATAATCTCCCCTATAAAATGAATATCATCCTAAGTAGGGTTAATCCTACATAAAAATAAACTTCTAATATATTCAACAAATGAGAATTATCACTTTTAACATATTCACAATGAGGGAAATCCTTTAGTACTAAGACGTAATAGTATTTTTATCCAATCCATCACAACATACTGTATTTTCAAATGGAATTTTGAATCACTAATGTTATCATTAATATTTTCTTTAAAAGATGTATAGTGTACTACGTACTAATGGATTTTGCTTACAATATATTCTGCCATTAAATCACGAACCTCATTTATCTCCTCCACCAAATACGTTGTTTTTTAATATGGAAAATCTTGAAAAGTATCAATATTTCAAATACCAACATCACAATAAAGTTAAAGTAGAATATATATATGCATTATATATATAGGCTTAATGCATACCCAGCTCCCTAAAGTTGTCCGTTTTGTTCATTTAACCCCCTCACCTTACGGGACAACCCTTTAACCCCCTAAACTCCATAAAAATGGTATTTCTCACCCCCTTAACTTGTCCATTTATCCCCCCAACTCATAGAATGTTCTATTTACCCCCTTAACTCCATAAAAGTGGTATTTTTCACCCCTTACAATCCGTTATCGAAGCCTAAATTGATAACTTTTTTTAAACGTTAAACCTATATTTATGTTTTCCATAAAAGTGGAACCTAAATTGATACTTCCCCAAATATCATAGGCCCATTTCGGTACATTATCCCTACATATAATGTATTTAACTTGTTTATATTAATGTTCTTGTTATTTGTATTTTTTATTCGTTTTTTCTCCATTCAACTTTTTTTACTACTATAAAGGGATAAGAAATACCATTTTTATGAAATTAAGAGGGTAAATATGATCATAAGTGGTGAGAAATATCACTTTTATGGAGTTAAGGGGGTAAATAGGATATTCGATGAGTTAAGAAGGGGTAAAATGACAAATTTGGACAAGTTAAGGGGGGTGAGAAACACATTTTTATGGAGTTTAAGGGGTTAAAGGGTTGTCCCGTAAGGTGAGGGGGTTAAATGAACAAAACAGACAACTTTAGGGGGCTGGGTATGCATTATATATATATATATATATATATATATATATATATATATATAACAACTTCATCAACACTTACCCGTGCTAGTTTTGTACTTTGATGGTGATTTTGCATTATTTTGAAGATATAGCATTCAAAATGTTTTGGTTAGGTGATTGACAAATTGTTGTAAGGAGGTGGAAATCGTTTGTCATATGATCGGTTGCACCTGTATCAATAATCCATATATTTTTCACAGTAAAGTGTGCACAAGACGTACCATATGTGTCATCAAGGACCACATGAGCAGTAGGGTTGTAGGAAGGATGAGCATCATCATCCCTGGTAGTCGTTACAACAGCCACATTAATCTTATTTCGAGGTTTTGTTTGTGAAGTTCCACCATTCAAGGTAGCCAATTATTCCATAGCATCGTTGCTTGGAGTGTCCGCTTTCACCGCAATGAGTAAAATTGAAGTGATTTCTTTTACTAGTATCCGTTCCTTTTCTCGAGGCAAAAAAAAACTGTGTTGTCTGTTGCAAATTTTGATTCTTCCATGGTATGTCGCTGGTTGTAGTCCTTTCAAAAGTGGATATTTTTCATAGAATATCAGGATCTAAAGGTGGATCTTTTCGTAGAATCTCACTTCGGAGTCTAATCCAGCCAGAAAAATATGAACATGAAGACGATACATGGTTTTATGCAGTGACACGATTACAACAATGGTCACCTCTTGTTCTATAGAACCGGCATCAATTTCTTAAAATACATCAACTAGTTCGTTATAGTACGTAGATTAGGACATGCCATTTTGGTGAGTAGTGAAAAAACGGTGATTTAATTCATACAATTGTGTTTTGTCTGTACCATCATACAAAAGTCTTTGCAACAGCCTCCCAGATTTCTTTCACAATTTGAAGACGTATGAAGCGTTGCATCAAGGTTGCGCTCATTGAGTTAATCAACCAACTTTTGACACGAGTCCAGCAATGGTCACCTATTGTTCTACAAAACGGGCATCAATTTCTTAAAATGTACGAACTAGTTCGTTATAGTAGCAGATTAGGACATGCCATTTTGGTGAGTAGTGAAAAAACGACGATTTAATTCATACAATTGTGTTTCGTTTGTACCATCGTAAAACGTCTTTGCAACAGCCTTCCAGATATCTTTAGCGATTTGAAGACGTATGAAGTGATGCATCAAGGTTGGGCTCATTGAGTTAATCATCCAACTTTTGACACGATTATTGTATATCATCCATGTTTCCAAGTTCGTTTCTCCATTAGTTGGTTTCTAGTGTTGTTCCAATGAGAAAGCCAACCTTATTCCGAGCTCTAATGCTTAGCTCCATAAGTTACGACCATAGTTGATAGTTTGCATCATCTAGAATAATTCCATTTGGTAATGGTGCATTATCATTTGAATTTTGAACAATGGTTTGTGGTTCAACCGTGGTAGTTCTTCAGGGTTGGTCCTCATAATTTAGGGGCTCCCGGCAAAATAAGCAATAAGAATCCCTTTAATATAAAATGTAATAATTAAAGTGTAAAGGTTGGACAAACCTTTTAATTTTTTTTTTTTTTTTACAATAGGTTTTCAGAAAGAATTAGGTCATCCTATATGATTTTATCACCATATATATTAAAAAAAAATTTAACTTTCATACATACATATAATACCCAAAAATTTTTTGGGTTCCCCTCCAACTGTGGGCCCTAGGACGGCGTATTCCAAACCTATGTCTAGAGCCGATCCTGTAGTTCTTAGGAGTTTCGGTCATGGTCACAACAAGATTTGATGGACGCTCAATTTTTATTTTTTTTTTAGTAATACCTTTTGATACTGTGTAGATTTATAGAGGAATTTCAATCCTTTTTAATGTCTCTTAATGAGTAATAAATCCATCTAAAATTAACATTCCAAGAAGAATAAATCAATTCTTAAATTATAGATATATATAAAAAATAAGTTATTCCTAAATTATAGATATATTAAATGATTTGATGTTTGTAAAAATGTAAATTGACTGAATAGGGAGTTTAAACTACATTCTTCACTAAATTATTATTATTATTGTACGTAGCATTACAGCTTAGATGTGATAAAATGTTTGTCTGGTTATGTAAGTTAAAAGGAAAAATGAATCACGTAAGTCGATATGTCCGAGTGGTTAAGGAGACAGACTCGAAATCTGTTGGGCTATGCCTGCGCAGGTTCGAATCCTGCTGTCGACGTTTTGTTCTTTTTTTTTTTTTTTTTTTTTTTTTTTTTAATTTAAATTTAAATTGACACAAAGCAATGTTGAAGTTAGATTCTATTCTTTACTTGTGGGTTGTGTGTTGCTTTGGTTTATTTTAAAAAGGCAGAACAGAAAAGAATGATAATAAGAAAGAGAAGAGAAGATGGTAGAGTTAATCCTGATAGCATTTCTGTATTCCTGTTTCATAGTATGTGTTGTTGTTGCCTCTCTTTTCTTGATTTTGAATTGCCTAATACTTGCTTTTTCAATCATCATCCTCTCCCTAATTCTTCTTGATTTACACCAATTATTCAATTACTTGTGTTGTTTCTATTTTCTAACACTAGACCCTACTTTTGATCTAATTGTTTCTATGCTCATCAACTATGCCATTCAACTTTTCCTCCCTTTCCAACCTTCCTATACAACACTGCTCTCCAAAATTAAGCTCAAGGCTGCACTTTTTCTTGCATAATCTTCATCATGTATCTTTTGTATCAACTTCTAATGCTACAATCACTATAAATATGCAACTTTCATCATCATCATCTTATCTTATTGCCTTCTCATTTAATATGGGAAAGCACATTTAGCCTCCATGTACGAAACAATGCAACCTTAAATCTAACGTTTACTAAGTGGTGCAATTTCAAACATCATTAATAAAATAACAGTTTATTTCATATACAATTTCATATTTTGGCCACCCTCCTCTAACCTCCAACAAGCGGAACAACTTGGCGTACTCCTTCATAAAAGAATACAAATCAAACCAAGACATGGTACCGATCAAGTTTCTAGTCACCTAAATAAGATTTGAAATTGTACGGAAAAAACTCATTTTTGCGCACCAATTAGGGATGTCAATGGCTACATACTGGAAATTTGGATATCCATTGGAAACAAATCGTTATTATTTCTTGTATTAAGATTCTTTATTAATCGTTATTATTTCTTGTATTAAAATTCTTTATTATTTCTTGTATCACATACCAAATAACGAAACTTGTTGATAAACTCACTTTAACATGTTTGTAACTTTGTTAGTGATGCAGAAAACATTTTGAACATATTTAATTTAAAAACTCTAATATGACAATTAAACAACAGCATGTTCAGATTTATTTATCTAGTATTGATAAAATTAAGGCTTAATACATCATTTGCCCCCTGAACTTGTCCAAAATGGTTGATTGGTCTCCTGAACTTTCAAAGTGTCTCGATAGCTCCCTGAACTTGCATAAAATGGTCAGTTAGCCCCCTAAACTTGCGTAAAATGTAATCAATTAATCATTCGGTTATAAAAAAGTAAATCAAATGCGGAAGATATGTTACACGTGCCTTAGAATGTTATTAAATACTTCACAAAATAGATTAAAACATGTTAAAAAAGAATTTCTTACTTATTCAACTATAAAACATTTTCTTCTCTAATATTATAATCGCATACCTTGATCTTGGTTGTTTTACTTTTTTTAAGATGCATGCAACATATCTTCCGCATTTAACTTACTTTTTTTACAACCGAATGATTAATTGATTACATTTTATGCAAGTTCAGAGGGCTAACTAAACATTTTATGTAAGTTCAGGGAGCTATCGAGACACTTTGAAAGTTCAGAGAGCAAAAAACGCGATCTAGGATTTGAAGCGATTTCAGCTCATCAAGGATTACAAATAAAGTTAGCAACAATGAATAAATCCATGTCTAACATATTTTTTTCTTCTTCTCTACAAGGAATGTACAAAACACAATAATGAGAACAAAAGGCAAAAATGTAAATATATATATTGAAAAAGTAAAAAAATGACAAGGAAAATAAAATAAAATAAAATCACATGCTTCCAGGTGTAGATTTAGCAGGCTTGAATTTTGATAGATCAACGAGGTCTCCAAATAGCTTATCTTCAGGCTTAGAAGGTTTGTTAAGTGGGACATAGGATGAAGTAGAAACCTGGTAAGATGAGTTTCTCCCATTATCCTCCCTAACAGAAAGGCCATACATTCTCTGCTCAACGTACTGTTGCTGCTGACCATACCCATACCCATATCCTCCTCCCATCTGGACTTGGTTCCCATACATTTGTTGTTGTGGGTACATTTGCCCACCTTGCATTTGCATTCCCTGTAGCTGTAGCTGTAGCTGTGGCTGTGGCTGTGGCTGTGGATGTGGAACCATGCCCATGCCCATATACGGTGGTCCGCCACCACCACCGTGCATTTGCATCATCTGATTGTTCTGCATACCCTGACCGTTAACTGCTGACAACTGCCCACTTGCCATTGGCTGTATGTACATACCCATAACTGGATTGTTCTCTAAAGGCATACCACTTGCAACTGGCTGTGAGTGTGTTACCACTACCTGAGTAACTTGCATTGGCTGAGGGTACTGCGGGCTTCCATCTGCTGCTTGAGCTTCCCATGGAGGTGGAGGCAGTGCTCCACTGCTTTGACCACCTTTTCAATTTCCAAATATCATAACTTAAGCTACACTAGCAGGTCATTAAATAAATTATTACTGTTTCATATGCTGCCATTCCATTCCTTCATACATCTAAAATATGGCAGTTGATTTTGTTATACAATAGGTTAAATGGGTGAAACAGTTTAACAGGTCATGTTATTTTTTACTCTCTTTTTATTCATTTAGTTGATCGGGTTAAACGAGTCAACCTGTTTCATAAATGGGTTGTGTTAGCGTTGACCCTTAATGGGTCACCAGAGTATGTCAAGACGACCTGTTTATGACTTGTCAACTCATTTTGACAACCCTAAATTCTAAAAAATGACATACCAGCAACGAAATACTATATACTGTTATAATACACTTTAAGAAGAAAAAGATATTACCAAAAACTGGTGACGCTGGCTGCTGCTGTGTAATCTGTCCATTCCAGACAGGTCCAGCAGATTGCATGAACGGTGAATTATCATACCCTGGTTGTACCATATTTAAAACACTCCCATTTGGGTACATTCCAGCTTCTTGGGGCTGAAAATTTGGTTGCTGATGGACTTGTGGAGTCAAAGAATTGGGTACTCCAGGCAGCTGAGTAGGTTGCACGTTGGCAGCATTTGGAGGGTTGTTACCATCAGAAAACATGTCAAAAAGAACAAGGCTATTCTGCTGAGACGGAGGAGTGGCTGGTTGCTGCTCCCCCACAGGAACAAGGGTCAGTGCGTTATCAGCCTTTGGCGAGCTGAAATCATCCCCGCTCAACAGATCCATTTTGGGATTGGCAGTTGCGCCATTAGTTGTAGGAGGTGCAGGGAGTAACAATTGGTTCAGAACAGAGGCAGACCTGCAAAAAGATCATCTCATCACCCAGCTCCAATAGCAGAAGTTGCTCAATCTTTTAACCATACAAGAACTCAAGCACTCAACTTCTTTTAAGAAAATTATTTTCACAAAATCTTAACCTTCATACACTGACTAAACCTAGAAGTGCTTAAGATGCTGCCATCACTTACAAGAACAGGGAAATAGGATTTTATGAAGCTCAGAAAGCCTCAAACTCATTTCAATACAATCATATAACCTATTAGAAAATTCCTCAGCTGATTAAATGCAACAAATGGTATCAAAACCATTGGTCAAATTAGTGGTATAAGATAACAAACCATACACATCAACATATCCCAAAAATTTAAATTATAACTAAACTCAAACCAAATTCGAGTAATGATGACCAAATTTAACAAATATATGCAAACAGTGGAAAAAAAATACAATCTTAAAACCAATAACAATGAGAAAATGAAAAGAACAAACTTCTAATGTCAGCGCCCATACTACCAACTTATGTATGCTTCAATACCATCTGGTTAATGTATAGAATAGAACAAAAGGCTGATGGATTTACTACAACCTATATGCAAATTGGAATCAGATATATACTATTCCGAATGAATGCACTCACCCCTGCTCCGGGTTTTTGTTGTTGTCTCCAGTATCAACTAGAGGGCCATCATCCACAAGCGATCCTCCAGATTCAAGCTTTGGTTTTACAGTCACAATAGGGGTTCCTGAAGCAATAGATTCATGCTTGGCTAGTACACGCTGCAAATCATCATTTAATGCAAGCCCTTGACATAGCAAGGATTCATCCCTGAAAAATAAGGTTGAAAGTAATGGGTCTTAAGCATTTAAAATGCAAAACTAGGCAGTCCTTTGCACTAGTGTTCTGTCCTGCACCAAATTGACCAGTTAAGTTAAACTTGGGACCAGTCAATGAATGATCTGGTTTGGTGCAGTCCAGTATTAAGATTTAGTTTTATTTTGATATTTACATCTTTAAGAACCATTAAGATATGTTTGATTTTCTTAGTTAAATTATGTTAGACCAGCATTTGATTTATATTTGATATTTTGCATCTTAGTAACCAAGATATGCTATTTCCTTTGCTACAATCATGTTTCACCAGCATTTGAGCAAGTTGAGAGATTGTGCCGGTTCACATCCACCATAGTTTCTCAAGTTTCCAAGAAGCACTAGACTCACCAATATATATATATATATATATATATATATATATATATATTAGCAGACCAAGCTGATCCACTGTCTAGTCATACTGACAGCAATGCATATAAATATAATTATATAGATATAATTAATAATTATGAAATAGTACATAATATTGATTTGAAAAGACAATATAACAGATTATCTTAGATGTTTTACTATTAATATAAGAAGGTATTTTTGTGCATTCTTCTAGGTTCAAATTGTAGTGCATGCAACAAACAACTTTAAAAAGAAACTGTCATTGATTTTGAAAACCATTGTCTTGGGTAAGAATTTCTGAAAATAGCTTTAACAGCTATAACGCGTTGCACGCCTACAAAGTGCTTGTGTCAACCAATAATACATGCAAGACACCATGTAAATAAAAGTGCAAAAAATGATTGAGAAAGGAGAAGCGTGGAAACTATGTAAGAAAATGAGTACTGATATATAAATTGCTACGCACGAAGTTGAATTGACAAGATGAACCACTCTTTGCTTGTATGTACGGCACTGTTCCACCAGATCAACAATAACCTCCTGCCTAAGTCCCTAAAAAGCATAAATTTGGGAAAAAGAATAAGCTTGTAAAATATGGAATGAACTCTAGAATCATGTTATAAATGTGAAGTGCAATGATTATAGCTTTAACGCACTTCCATGTTCCAACAAGCAAATCTTCTAATTAAAGATATGTATTACACCAAGAAGCTGATCAGATTCCTTAAATCATATCAACTGAGATAGATAAATTTGACTAGCCAATATTGTAGTAAAAATTTACCTCTTTGTTTTCAGGATCTAGTGCACTTAACATCTCTGCAAGGACATCCATTATACCCCGGGCATTCTGAATTTCTGTCAAGCTAGTGAAATAAATCTCAAATTAAACATAAACATGCAAAATCAATGCTCTAAATCAAGCAGCTCCAAATGAAACTTTTTTAAAGAAAGTGACTATCCACACAAGACCGGAGTAGAAAGCCTTCTCTCAAATAAACCAAGTCATAAACAAGGCTGCAACGTATACTTTCAAGGTCATTTGCACAGCCATCTAGAATCAAGGATGCATATTATTAAGTGAAATCTGTGCTTCTCCATACCTGAAACCTAATTTGTAAATGATCATCCCTACTCCCTAAGATATCAGTCAGAGGACCACAGTTTTGCATCAAGTTATTGCTCCCCTCTATTCATATTATTTGTCAATTTGCAACGAACGGAATATAGGCTATGCTAGTGCAAATGATCATGCAAAACCTGTGTTTTCTCGAGCTACGAATACTTTCACAACAAATGCAAGTTAAAACTGCGATAAAAGTAAAATCACGCTACATGAATTGAACTGTTACAAAATACACACATATCCTAATACCTAACCGAAAATTTAAATATCAGATATAGATGATATATGACTAGGAAGGAAGAAACACCAACAGAAGTGTCTTATCAATTGGCAAATTTATTTTTATGTTAGATTTCATGAAGGCATAAAAGAAAGATTAAAAACTATACCTTAATGTCGGGAACTCAGACTCAGCAGAAGACTCTGCTGCATCTTGCCGTAACTCATTATTCCGCAAATTTTGAGGATAAGATGCCAGTGGTTGTGTTTGTGGAGGTGTGAATACAGGTGCAGACCTCTCCGTTCTCTGAGGGAACACTGCCCCCGCACGCTGAAACAACAAGAGATTTGTCCCAGAAATGGTGATACTATATTTCTCAATACTACATGGATACCAGTACATGAAATAATGATGAATCCTATCTGTTCGTTATCTAATCAAAACTGCAATATTCAGCTTCTGATTTCAATTAGAATGTTTGTGCAAGAACGTACCAACAACTCCTGATATGCAGCATAATATTGTGGATATCTTGCCCTTGGTCCACCAAAAGCTTCTTGCCAGGTATCTATTAGAATCAGTACCTTCTCTTTGACATGAAAGTCCGGCTATAATTGAGCATCACAAACACTATGAACAAGTTTCTCACAGAAAATGAATATGACATGGGCAAGAAAGCAAAGAAAAACAAGTATCCTCACCTTTTTCTTCACTATCCTCACCATCTCATGTAGAACATCTCTTTCTGCAACATGCATATGGACAATGTCCCCACAATTCTTTACAATGGTCTCCAAAAGCTAAAACGTAGAACCCAAGGCAAAATTTGAAACATTTAATCATCTTATCAAAGTAGTTAAAAAGCTAACATGAACATACTCTCTCAATCAATTTATTCACCAAAAAATACTCATGAATTCAGTTTTTGCCACATGAAAAAGTAACCTATAACAATTGATGAAAAAAAAAGTTCTCAAAGCTTACCGTCAGAGCAAGAAGTTGAACTTTTGGATTCTTACTCCCAATGCGCTTCTTTACACCTTTAACAACATCTTTTGCTTGTCTGACAATAAAGAAAAGCCAAAGATTCCAAATTTAAAAACCGACGATGCTTTATAACTAACCATCATCAAATTATAGTTTTCATTTAGGTTAGTGATAACTTTTTCATAGTACCTTCATATAAGACTGACAACCATAAAATGCTTTGGCAAATTTTCCAATAAAGTCAGAAAAGAATATCATTCTGACTTTGTGCGTTACTTGCATTGTTGTTAAAGGCGCGCCTCGAGCAAGGCTCAAGGTCTTCAGCCTTGAACCTTGAAATTGAGGTGCTGTACAAAAGGCTCTCGCCTTGTGCGCCTTGAAATTTGGTGTTTTTGACATTTATGATTTAGTATTATGTTTTTATGTGGTTTTATTTTGTTTGTGTGATCATATGTGTGTTTTTTTGGTTTACTCTTAACTAGTAAAAGAGTATATATTTTTATTTTATTTTATGTGCCTCATGTTTCTAAGACGCGTGCCTCGCCTTGCGCCTAGGCTCCAGGACCCCTTAGCGCCTTATTGCACCTTGCGCCTTTAACAACTATGCTTACTTGGATTGATGATCACTCGTATGCCATTCCATGTTATAGTTACCTGGAATGAGGTACTTTTGGGGGTCATGGTAGTCCTATGACATTTTGGATATGGCTCAGCTAAATATAACGCACACAAGGTATAACATGTAGCTGCTCCAACAGTCTCCATCATGGCATGCATATTACAAAGCTTTTTATTACTGAAACTTCTAGAACCATTTCATAACTTATTCCTTTGTCTTGCTTTCTTAGTTCAATCTCTCTCCAAATTTCTAGTGCTTACAAGTCGACAACCATATGAAATTCATAGCAAGTTTTCCAGTAATGTCACAAAAGAATATTATCGGCTTTCATCATTTTTATGCTTTACTTAGATTAAGAATTACTGGCATACCATTCCATGTCCATGCCATAGTTAACTGGAATGAGGTTTTTTTTTTTTCTGTAGCACGCATAAAGCCTGGGTATACCTCAGCTAAATATAACATATAGAAGATTACCATGAGCTGATCCACTAGTTACCATCATGGTATGCTATTTCAACTATTCAGCTTGCTAAGCACTTTATAGTTGAAACTTCTAGAGCATTCTGTAACGCATCCCTTTTGTCTTGCTTTCTTACTTCAATCTCTCCAACTAAGGGAAAAATTCATCCTCAGAATTTCTCTCCAACTTTTGAAGAAGGGTACCCAACATATCCAAGATTGTAGTACCAGAATGCATTGTGGTTGTGGTGGAGGATTGGGAGGACAGGTTGGAGGTTTAATTTGATAATGCTTGGCTAATAAGCCATATTATTTGGAGACAACTTCTAATTCCTCGAAAGCTTTGAATAATGAAGAAGGCAGGCTATATTAAAGGGCGGCCCGGTCGCATTACGCGTCCCCGCTGAGCGAGGGTCCGGGGAGGGGTCCCACCACAAGGGTGTATTGGGGGCAAGCCTTCCCTTGCCAATTTAATTGGCAAGAGGCCGCTCCTAAAGGGCGGCCCGGTCGCATTACGCGTCCCCGCTGAGCGAGGGTCCGGGGAGGGGTCCCACCACAAGGGTGTATTGGGGGCAAGCCTTCCCTTGCCAATTTAATTGGCAAGAGGCCGCTCCTAAGAAGCATAAATTGCTAATGAAGCAGTTGATAAGGCTGAGGAAAAAAAAGAGATGGCTTGTTGCTAAATTGGATTTTTAACAGCCTAATGGTTGAGCAACTTAAGGTTTCTTGACAATTTTGCAGAGATACTTTTGCTGTAATAGGATCAATAATAATTTGTATTAAAATGACTGACTCCAAATTGAGATAGTTTCAGCATGCTTCAAATAAAAGCATCCAATTCTTCCTATAATGAATGAAATCAATAAGAAAACTTTCAAAATCCCATACAGGAATTAGTTGCAGGATTCAGAATCTACTTTCATTTGTTAACCAAAAAACTCATTGAGTTTTCCTAACAACTGTTCGATTAAACTATGCTATCCTCAATAACAATTGTATTATGCTATACTCTTGTTGATTGCAAGTAATAATTCTAAATCTTCAAAGATTCATCCAGATTATTCTTCCCCGTCTCTCTCAGCACCTTTTTTTGTCAATATTCTACCTAAGTACATTGAGGAGAGAGTTACTACAAGGTTTAAACATGTAGGACATACTCACATTACATCAACCTGTTTCAAGCTGAGATTGAGATAGCCTTTCTAGTGAATTGTGTCTATCTTAGATATTTAGGAAGGTCCCAGCAAAAAATTTAGTTGATCATCTAGCCAGTCTCCACGTCGCCTTTAAGAACTCCTGCACATTAGTTAGGCTTTGGACTTGGCCAAGACTTTCCCTAACGTGAAATTTTGTAATATGGCGAAAGAAATTGTTCCAAAGAGCACTCAACAAAAACCTTATTGAAAATAATACGCATGAGTATTAAAATTCGTTTTCCCTAAACTAGATTCTGCTGTATTGTAAATCCATCCAAATAGTACTAAAATGGATGAGTATTAAAATTCGTTTTCCACTTCCCTGATAAAACAATCAAGGAAACTGCAAATGAAGACATAACGTTCAAAGGGCCCAACATAAGATGACAGAATTTTCTTTTGTTTCACCAGAGTTGGAAGGAAAAGAATTATCTCTAATTAAGACATTGTTTCAGCAAGCTTTAAAATAAAGGGGCGGCCTGGTCGCATTACGCGTTAAAACAAAAAAATCCAGTTCTTCCACAAATTGAAACTGAGTGAAATCAATGAGAATACTTAAATAATCCCATACAGGAAATAGCTGCATCATTTAGAAACTAGTTTCATTCGTTAACCAGAAAAGTTATTTAAGTTTTCTAAACAACTTTTCGATTAAACTATGACATCCTCATGAAGTCCGTTCAAAAACACATATCATGCAAATTGTAATGATTCAAAATCACTCAAACTTGATCACAAAGTAACCCAAAAAGAACAAAAGCATAACGAGAGAAGTGAATAGAATAGAATCAAGAGCAGCGCTTACGCAGGGTCGTGATTACACATATCACAGATCTCGATGTTCATGGCCCAGTCGGGCCCGATCAACATGTCGGTTGTGGCCCGTTCTACCAAGGAATTCACCATCGCTGCTTCCTTTTTTTTTTCCCTTTCCTCTTCTTCACTACTTATCCCAAACAACCAAGATGTATCCTATTCCGGCACCGTGCACAAACTTTTCCGGCAAGAGATCGCACCACACAACTTAAGGTTCCACGTGAAATTCCGGCAAAAATCGTTATAAAGCAATCAAATAAATCCAATTAGGTACCGTTCTCTCTCTAGATCGAACAGCAGAGTCCTTTATCCCACCCAGCCCACTTTCTCTCTCTCCCTCTCTCAAATTTTTATTTTTTTCGTCTTGCCCTCCGCAGAATTTTTTTTTTATTTTTCTAAAAGAATATTTTTTTTCCTCGTTCCTGTTTCCGTTGAATTATTTTTGGGAGAATATTTAAAAAAATAAGACCAACGAGAAAATGACACGTATGTAAAGATGGAGTCCGAGTAGGACTGCGCCACTGCGCTGTGTCGTCCTTTCCACCGTCCGTTCACCGACCATTTTCATCTGACGGTTTTTATCGTTTATACGGTGGTTTTTGTGGGCCATGATAACGCCATTAGTTAAACGAGGTCGTTTCTCTTACGAGTTATTTTGCTAGACATATCTCTTTAATTTATTTTTGGCTTAATATATTAAAAGCCCTGAATTTGTCTTGTCCTTATTCCTATTGATTTCTTCTCGAAAAAACTCTCTATTATTATTGAGAGTTTCAAAGGGGATCTCCTTGTTAGGTCTACCCAGAAAAAAGAGGTCCACCTCGTTGGTTGGAGCAAGCCAAGAGAAGGGGTAGTGAAGCTGAATACGGATGGCTCCTGTATTAGCAATGGCAAGATAGCTGCCGGAGGAGTTCTTCGTGATGCGGGTGGCGTCTGGCTGGCGGGGTTTACCCAGAATCTGGGGATGAGTTCTTCCTTTTCGGCGGAACTTTGGGGTATTCTCTCGGGTATCAAGCTTGCCATTAGCCTGGGTGTTAAAAGGTTATCTGTGGAATCTGATAACATGGAGGCAATCAACAGGATTTCTGATAACCAGGCTATTTGTCTTAACAGCCAAAATCTTATCAAAGCTATTTTAAGGCTTCACCCTTCCTTTGAGTTCTTAAAGTTCAGCCACATTTATAGGGAACAGAACCGGGTTGCGGATCGCTTGGCGGCAGCTGGGCATGAGGGGATGTTAGGTGTTTCTACCATTTCTGATCCTCCCATCTTTATTTCGTCTCTTCTTTTAGAGGATAGGATTGGGTTTAGCCTTCCTAGGCTGATCCCGAGTTAGTTTTCTTTGTTTGTGTTTTCCTTTCCTGTTTCTACCAAAAAAAAAAAAACTCTGAATTTGTCCCAAAAAAAAACTTAATTGGTCTCATAAATTTATATGATGTCCAACTTGCTTAAAATATTAGCTATTTGACTTTATCTAAATTGATTTATTGACCCCTAAACTTGTTTGCAATGATCAAAGAGACGGGAAATTTTAGGATGGAAAAAAGTTGGAGAAAAAAGACGTCAGAAAAGCGGTGTGTGGCCCCCACCTGCCGCCAATGTTCCCCACACGCCAAGTACCATGTGCGCTATATGGCGCACTGCGATTAGGCCATGTGGCGCACGAAGTGGAGAATAGGAATTCATCAATTGGCAGCATGTGTGCCACACGCACCGACCATCCAAGTGTCGCGTGAGTAGGAATATCAACGGATGGGGTATCCGTGGATAGTGTCAATCTCAAACTCTTACCCGTTTATTTTTTTAGCTATCCATATCCGCCCCATTATCCTAACGGATATACTTTTTGCATCTCATACCCGTCCCATTTAATTTACGGGTACCCTTACCCGTTAAGAATCACTACATAAAACAAAAAAAATATTATAAATTTAATATAAGGAAAATTATAAAACTGGTTCAAATGAGAGTAGGGATGTAAACGAGCCGAGTCAAGCCGAGCTTTGGCCTGCTCGAGCATGGCTTTGCAGTTTCTTATCGAGCTCGGTTCGAGCTCAATTTTCTGTTCGATCTCGGCTCGTTTAGCAGCTCGATTGCTCACGAGTCGAGCTCGTTTAACGAGCTTGCTCACGAACAGGTCGTTTTAATTGTTCGTGAGCAGCTCATCTATTGTGCTCGTGAGCTTTGTCCGCGAGCAGATCGTTTGTTTTGCTGACGAACGAGCTCGTTTATGGTGTTTACGAACAAAATAATATCAAATTCGGTATATCAAATAATATTAATTGTAAACACATAAAACATCCTTAAGTAAACTAGCAAACTATGATTTAAAATAATAAATAGATGAAAAAGTCTTCGGCTTCATGAATCCTCTCTTTTTCCATACTAAATTAGCAAACCATGATTTAAAATATTTATATATCAAGATGGATCTCTGCATTGCGTGGACTAAAAACTAGTAAATTAATAAAATTGGTCACCATTGAGTTATATGCACTTGATTTCGACTAACATTTTATTGCTATTATTAAAATATAATTTATGTAAATAAAACAAATGAAATTTTATTTTTTGTTTCAATAATATTATTTTTAACAATTTTGTGATGTTTTAATATCGAAATGTTAACGCTGTAAAAAATATAATAATTAATTTTTTTTGAAGCATTAAAATTTTATTTTTTGTTTCAATAATATTATTTTTAACAATTTTGTGATATTTTAATATCGAAATGTTAACCTCAAATAGTTTACAACACAAATATACAGTCTTGTTCACATGCACCATACATCTTAATGACCATGTAGAATTTGGTCATTCACCATTATATTTTTGCTAAAAAAACACAAATATTATATCATAGTTTTATGTGTCAAAAATATTATACCATCTAAAATTATCGGTAGACTTATTAAATTTAAATTTTATGATATTTCCAATCTTCACCGTAAAATTCTAATAAGTCTGAATCTAAAGGTAAATGCATCCAAGGTCCATATAAACATAACTACTAGAATTATAAATAAATACTTTATTAAAATATATTATTTTTTTATTAGTTAAATGTTTTTTTTATTGAAGGTCGGTTAGCGAGAGGGTGTAAAAAACAGACATCCCAGCTATACTGGCACCTCTGAAAATCACAGCAAACCCGAACCTATATTATTAAAGAAGAAAAGAAAAGTTACAAAGAACCAAATACAAAAGTTCAAAACAAAATCATGTCAAGCGAAGCGATAAGAACCACGCCTCACAAGATCATGCAAAAAAGTCGGGCAACAAAAATCAGGAATTAAATCTCACCAATGCAAACTATCAACCATACGACCAAAAGAGGCAAGAGAACCAGCAACCGCATTTCCTTCACGATAAATGTGAGAAATGACAAGTTGCATGGAATCTAATTTTGATAAACAATCAATCCAACTCTGATAAACCACCCAAGGAATAGTAGTCGACTTACTACGCAACAACTGAACAACATAAGTCGAGTTAGTCTCTAACCAAAGGTGACGCCAACCTTTGTCAAAAGCCGTATGAATCGCATAAATGGTAGCCTTCAACTCAGCTAAAAAAGCAAAAGAAACGTCAAACGGGAATGCAAAAGCACCAAGGAACATACCATTTGAGGAACGGTAAATACCGCCACAACCCGCAGCACCCGAACTACCCAAAACAGAAGCATCAGTATTAACCTTAGTCCAACCGATCGGAGGATGCTGCCAAACCACATGAATAATACGAGGTCCATTAGAAAATCTTCTATCAATTTTCAATTCCCTAAAAATTTGTAATTCAACAGAAAAACTCCAAGTAAAACCACGACCCTGATTTGCCGCTTCACGAATTGCGCTCCAAATACGCCGAAGAACCAAAGAAATTACAGGTTTCTCATCATTAAAAATTTGATTGTTCCTTGCTAACCAAAGAGCCCACACCGTGCTAACAATTGCCACAGACCAACGTTCAACAATTGTGAACTAAACCTTTGTTTACTAGCCTCCAAAATCAGAGTTTGGAAATCACCATCCAAAGGCAGATGCCTCCTAAACAAAGCAGAAATACCTCGCCAAACCTCCTGCGAAAAAATACATGTTAGCAAAGTATGATCAGTCGTCTCCTCATGAGAAAGACACAACGGACATCTAGAAACAATCAAGCAACCTCGTCGTCTCAAATTCTCATGGGTAGGAAGATAACCCAAAAAAGCCCTCCAACAAATAAATGAATGCGCAGGGGAATAAATCGGCGCCAAAGAAAACAACACAAATGTGATAACAATGGTCGCATTTGTGACGAATATTATCGCATTTGTGACAAAATTACTCCTGTCGCAGATGCAACAGCGCATATGCGACAACTGTTGTCGTATTTGTGACGAAGTGCGATAAATTTCATCACAAATACGATAGAAATTGAGAAAATTGAACGATATCATTTTCTTCCATATAATTCTTCTTCTTCACCGCTAAAAAATCAAATGATACCATTTTCTTCCACATAATTTTTTTCTTCACCGCTAAAAAGTCAAACGATACCATTTTCTTCCACATAATTCTTCTTCTTCTTCCACAAATTTGCCCTATTTAGACCCCTTCAGTTGAAATGAAGAAAAAGAAGAAGAAGCGGAAACAGGAGCAGAAGCAGAAGTCGAATGGAACTAGGGGTATATTTGTCCAAAAGGGATGAAAATATCTAATTTGGTGAGATGGAAGCAAAGTGGGTCAAATATGTTAATAGACCCCTTCAATTGGTCTAGATTTGTAATTTGCCCAAAAAAAATTATATATGATTATAATCCTATTGAGTTCAGTTTTATAATTTTTGAAAGCTTGTATGTACAGTAGGTATAAACTTAATCAAAGAACACAAAATTATATAAAGTGAAAAATTAGAAAACAGTCTCAAATTCAATTCACCATTTTTATGTTATTATTTAAAGGACTCAATTAATAGTTTTAATTGGGAATATTTGGTGACTTAAATAAATATAGGGGAAAGAAGAACCAAATAAGGTTTCACTTATTGCTATGTAATGTGGCTTAGATAACAACTACACATTGTAAATGCATCTACGAGACATCCAATAATAAAATAATACTAGTAACATTCTAATACCTCATTTTATTTGTTTCGACAGGATCAATTTGTTATTTCACTATTAAATTAAATCAGGCAAAAAGCATTATGAGTCTCATGATCTTTCATTGTTTGGTATATTAAGTTCTCGATCTTTCATTTAGACATATTGAGTCTCTCATCTTTCATTGTTTGATGCATTAAACCCTCGATCTTTCATTTAGACACATTGAGTCATTGATCTTTCATATATGGGTGTATTAGACCATTTCGTAAATCAATTCATATATTGGTGTATTAAGGCTCTGTTCTTTATTGCTGAAAAAAACTGAACTGAACTGAACTGAATGCTACTGAATACTGAACTGAACTGAATTTAACTGAATGCTACAAAACTTAACCGAACTTAACAATAATGATGATATTAGACTTTAAAATAATTTTAATGATAATATTAGACATTAATAAGCTTATAATCATAATTATTATTATTAATAATAATAATAACAATAATAAATAAATATATTATTAAAGATAAAACTAAATTGAATATCAAATAAAAGTTTGGCTCGATAAAAGCCTATAAAATTAAATAAAAATAAGTCTAATTTAAATTAAAAATATAAATTACATACAAACACAAATTTACATACAGTTGAAAGCCTATGAAATTAAATACAAATTTTCATATGAATACAAACTCTTAAGTTTTTATTACAATTACGGGGTAAGATACAAAAAATACTCCTAACATTTTGGGTCAGGAGAAATTTTACCCTAACGTCTATAATGGTACAATTTTATCCCTAACATTGATAAATTGGGTAAATTTGAGAAATAATTCATCAAACTGTCTTCTCGGTCATGAATCTTGTCATCTACACATCACACGTGCGTCATTTTTTTTATTAAACGATGTATACTTTAATAAACTACCATTTCTTAACTTTTATCTAATTTATAGATAAATAATAATAATAATAAATAATGATAAATTATAGATAAATAATGATTATAATAAATTATATATAAATAATTATAATTATAATAAATAATGATAAATTATTGAATGTTGAAACTGGATGTTGAAATTGAATGTTGAACGGAGCTGAATTGAACTAAACTCAACTGAATTAAACTGAACTGATTGTTCCCGAAATTAAGTAATAAAGAACAGGGCCTAAGCCCTTCTGTAATTGAGATCATAACAATTGTGTAACACGCGCGTTAGTCATATTTTTTACTTCCTCAACCACTTTTTGAGTGACACGTGTATAAGAGAAACCTATCCATTTTAGAGGTCACGTGGAAAAAAAGAAGAATGAATAAACTACAGGATCTAAACTAAAACATAAGTTCTTCCTGCCCCTTTTCAATTTCACGATTAGAAAGAAGAAAACTCCTAGAATTGTATTCTGCTCAACCTTCGAGATTAATGGCAGAACAACAATCAAACTTCAATAATCAAGCTTGCAATGCTTGTGTGGTTTGTGAATGTGGTATTCCTGCAAAGTTGAAGGTATCATGAATTGAAGCAAATTCTGATCGAATTTTTTGGAGATGGAGTACAAGATCAAATGTAAGTGAGATACACTGTTATGATTTCAGTTACAGAAGGGTCTAATATACATCAATGGCTCAATGTGTCTAAATGAAAAATCGAAGGCTTAATGCACCAAACAATGAAAGATCAAGGGCTCAATGTGTCTAAATGAAAAATCGAGGGCTTAATGCACCAAACAATGAAAGATCAGGAGGCTCAATGTGTCTAAATGAAAGATCGAAGACCTAATGCACCAAACAATGAAAGATTAGGGGCCTCGGAATGTTTTTTTACCATTAAATCAAAGTGTATTATAATCTTATTATGGAAATTCAAAATATAAATTCAATAAGCCAACATCTGAATATCACGGTATGATGCCATAGACAGGTCCAAACAATGCGTTTCCCATGCACCAGTGTAAATTTGATTTGATTATTAATGGTGGAAAAATCAAATAAGATTTATTTTGTCAAAAATAGTCTAACTCTTGATTTGTTATATTATGACAAATAAATATATTTTTCAGCCTGTAATCTTTTAATTTTTTATTTATTAAATCCCTCATTTGTTTTATTGGACTGAATAATGCTTTAATCATTTATTTTTAGTTCTATTAAAGCATTTTCAAGAAATTTTTAGTATTTGTCTAAAAATAATATAAATAATTGACTGTTAATAATTTAAAAGTATCAAAATATATATTGCAAATAATACTTCTCATACTCAATTTTTATTTATTCTTTTAGACATTAAAATTATTATGTATTGTTATATTTACTAATAGTGAGAGGAAAAAGACTCATCAATAATAAATTATTAATAAAAAATAAAATAGTAAGGGGACTAGAAGTTGAGAGAGTCTCCCCAATAATACAGAGGGAAAAGCGACTCTTAGTGATTTGAGGAGTGACTAAGAATCTCTTAAAATTTGTTTTTAGCTCAAACTCCTCAAAATTTAATTTAAGAGTTCAACAAATGAGTATTTTGGAGATGTTCAATCCTTAACTAACAGATCTAATGGAAGTGCAATATACACTCTCCGTGTAAAACGAGTGAGATATTTTTGGCCAATTATTAATTGACACATGGCAGTGAGAGAAGAAACAAAAGATTGAAGAATCATGTGTTCCCTTCCTTAGGTCTTTTTCTCCGTGCTACGATCAACTAATGAGAAAAATAATACAAATTTTATCTCTACTTTTTATCGTTCTTTTTCGGATAAATTACATACGTGGTGTACAACCTTTATCCATTTTCACATTTTGGTGTACAACGTTCAATTTTGCACACTAAAGTGTATAATCTTTTGGTGACCTTACACTAAAGTGTACAACAGGTAATTGTGACCAGTCAACCCGAAGTCAACGCGCTAGCTCAGCAATTTAACTTTTCTAAAAATAAAAAATTAATCCAATTAATATAAAATTACTTTTATACTCTTTATAATATCATCTTCTTCGACCTTCATCCTTATTTTCTTTCTACACCATTTTCAAAAATTATTTTTCTCTCTAACTCTCATCTCTCTCTAATTTTTCCTAACACATTTTGCTATTACTCGGGGGTACTCTCTTTTCATCTTCTTCCATCTTCAAATTTATTTCTTCCTCTCTCTTAAATTTCTCTCTCTCTAACCTCTCTCTGATTGAATCATAGCAACACCTTTCTGTCTCTTCAAAAAAATCCCCGGGTTCATACATCAAAAGCATAAACAATTTCATACATCAATGGCATAAACAAAAATTGGATTAGTTTTCTTTAATGGGTTCTTGCAGATTATAGTTTCTGTCTCTCTCAAAAGCTCTCTCCAAATACGTAAAGGCCTAGTAAAAGCTCTATGAACATTCTCTTCATGTCTAAGCTTCTTCTTTAGCTTATCAACCTGAAAAAAATGGAAACAAACATAAATATCAGATTGAAAAATTCCATTTTTTTTTACAATTAACATAAAAAAATAGAACTGAATTGAGTTTAAGATGAAAAATTGAGTACATCTTGTAGTAAGATCAACTTCCTTTCCCTGTTTAAACGACGCGGATTCACTGTGGATTTCTGAGGTTTCATTCCTCTACTACTTCCAGTGTCCATCTTCTCCTTAATTTGATAATGAAATTGAATAAATTTTATTGAATAATGAAGCTCATATTAGTTGGATAAAAAAAAGAGAAAAGCAAAAGCAGAAACTGCTATTCTTTTCTTGAGATGAGTGAAAGTACCCAATGCAATGCAAAGGTTTTTGGATCTAAAGTTGGGAACTTAATTTGTGTTATGGGAAAAGAAACTATAATTTGAAAGAACTCATTAAAGAAAACTAATCCAATTTTTGTTTATCCCATTGATGTACGAAATTGTTTATGCTTTTGATGTATGAACCTGGGGATTTTTAGAAGAGACAGAAATGGTGTTGCTATGATTTAACTAGACAGAGGTTAGAGAGAGAAAGAAAGAAATTTGAAGAGGGAAGAAGATAAGAGAGAGTACCCCGAGTAATAACAAGATGTGTTAGGAAAAAATTAGGGAGAGAATGAGAGAGATGAGAGTTAGAGAGGGAAATAATTTTTGAAAATGGAATAGAAAGAAAATAAGGATGAAGGTTGAAGAAGATGATGTTATAAAGGGTATAAAAGTAATTTTATATTAATTGGATTAATTTTTTATTTTTAGAAAAGTTAAATTGCTGAGCTGGTGTGTTGACTGGTCATAATTACCTGTTGTACACTTTAGTGGGAGATCACCAAAAGATTGTACATTTTAGTGTGCAAAATTAAAGGTTGTACACCAAAGTGTGAAAATGGATAAAGTTTGTACACCATGTATGTAATTTATCCGTTCTTTTTCAACTTTAGTTGTGACATACTCGTTTAAAAAGTTGCCAACTAAAGCACACAACCGTCGTTTGGTTATTCTTTCATGTACAAAAATTTCATATGATTAATTTGTCTCTAATTTCATTAAATTGATTCTTCATCTATCAATTATTATGTTCCCACTTCCAATCATTTAACACCCCTCTTAAACAATATCTTTCCTCTTGTTTTGTAGCTTTAATAATCTCTTAAACATATTTGCTTCCACAATAAGTTGCTTTGCTATAAAGCTCCACTATTTCCTTCTACCATTTTTAATTAGCTCTTAAAAATTAGGAATCCCATTTCTACCTATTTAATTAGCTCTTCAAAAAAATTCAAATAATTAATCAGTGAATTGACCAGCTTAAATGGTTAGACAACCTTGTTGCGACAAGATCAAACTAAAACGAAGCCCTTTGACTATTGATGAAGACCAAAAGTCTAAGAGTCAGTCAATTCTATTTGAAATCGAACATCCACACTTTAATTGAGGTTTAGTTATGCCCTAAAAATCTATGAGATGAGTAGAACTCGATATTAGTGTTCCAACGCATCTAACTGGGCTAGATTCAGATCCGTAACAAGCAAGTTACGATCCAAGGAAGCTCGGGATGCAATCAATTTTTGACCAATACATTGATCATTTTTAGAGTATAGTTTTATCCTATAGTAGTATAGCATCCTGCCATGGACCTAAGGAAACTGATCGGGCTCAAATCAGACTCCCGATTTGAGAGCTACGCATCTTGGAAGTTCTGGGGGTATAAATATCTATTTTTTATTCTCGATTTAAGAGCTACACATCTACAGGACCATATATACTTGTGTCATATGGTATGAATTAGGACCACGTATATACAATCCTTGTCATATCTAAGATCGCATATATGCAGTCTTGTGGTCTTGCCTCATGGTACGATTAGGACCCCGTTGCACGGGATTGTGTATATGTAGTCATGTGCATGTCCCCCACGAGACGAATCTAAATTGCATATATGCAAACCAGATCATCCGCGAGACCCTGTATATGTGGTCCTGATCCATCACAAGTCCGCGTATTTGCGGACCCGTCAGAGCCCCTCAATCTGAAACTAATCAAATTTTTAACAATGGTTATGAATTTTGGGTGATTTTTAACCTAAATGGGACACCTTTGCCCCTTATTAAGCCTATAAATAGGTTTAATTTCACTTGATTATGGGTTGAAAATGATTCTTGGAGGGCTAGCACTTAATTGAGGTTATCAATTAATTAGAAGAGGTTAGTGTTATCATCGTAATTTATAGTATTTTTCGTACTTAATTAATACATTTTTCGTAATTTTTTTGATGAGTTTTAATAATGGTTTTTGTATATTTTCATCATTGTACACATCTAAGTCTCTTTTCGTGTGTTTTCAGGCATTTCCATAAGATTTCAACATAAATGACCAAAGTCGGGACTCAAAACGAAGTTTCGGAAGCAAAACGGAGCCGAAAACATCATTTTTTTCACTTTAGTCCCTTCACCTTGTCGAGGTGCATCCCAACCTCGTCGATGTGGGGATTTAGTGAAGTTTATTCACTTAAATCCTGGCACGTCGTCGAGGTGGATGTTGTAAGTGAAAGTCCTTTTGTTCACATGGCAGGTAGATTTGACACATTTTCGTATTTTTTATCGTATCTCCTTCATACGGACTCGGATTGAGGCGATTCAAAATGCGTTGGAAAGCAAAGAGAAAGATGAAAAAAATGACTTACAATAATCATCTCCAAATTCGAAGTTTAACAGGCTCAAAACATGTCCTAATTTGGGATAATTTTATTTGGTGTTTTCTGACGGATATTTCCGTCTACGAGATTTGTGACGGAACAATTATTCTAATGTTTTTATTCCGTCTTTCAGCTTCTGTCAGATTATGTGACGGAAAAACGTCACTAACAAACGTCACAACATTGTAATGTATTTTTCCGTCAGCAATTCCGACTTACATGCTGACGAAATTCCGTCACCGACCCGTCAGGAGAATCCGTCAGGAGAAACGTGACAGAAGTTTTGCGTCAGCCGAATCTCCCACGTTCAGGTTCCGTCATAAATTCCGTCAGTAAACCTCTTTTGTGATGGAAATGATTGGATTTCTGACGTAAATTTTCGTCAGAAATCAGCTATTTTCTAGTAGTGTCTGGAAACTATTATCAATGAATTTGTGGGTAAATTTCATCAATGGTGTACAACCTTTGCTCGATTTCACACTTTGGTGTACAACCTTCATTTTGTCTCACTAATATGTACAAACTTATGGGTGACCTCCCAATATGGTGTACAACAGGTAAAAATGACCGGTCAAACCTGCCATGTCACCTTTTTCAACTCATTCCTTACAAAAATATGGGACCCACCTTATGTTCAATTACCATTATACCCCATCCTCTTCTTTTCTTCCTTTATTTCTCTCCCATTTCTTAAATTTTTCCTCTCTTCCATAAATATCATCTCTTCACCTTCCATTTCTAAATCCTCACCGTGCACCTTTAAATCCATGGGCAGATTCCACTACAAAGAAAACCACCATTTCTTCTAATCTTCAACCCCAAATCATCTTGAACATTTCAAACTCTCTACTCTTTTTCTGCTCAAACATCATCTTCTTTCGCTCAATTTAGTTGCAGTCTAAAGAGATACCACCAACGTCTAACAGCGAAGACATGTTCGGTCGGTGTTGTACATTTAACACCCACAATTATCAGTCACTGACCTTCAATATACACTTCGAATGCGAGGAAAAATAGCAAATAACTAATGTTCATCAAATGAAAGCCCAATCCTAAGATCCGTCTGAACTATTGTACCTCGCATAAACCAAGCAGGAGAAGAGAAATTGGGTAAAGAGCAACCAAAGACAAAACTTATAGAAAACCAATCAATTCACTGCTACTACTGAAAGTAGAAACCAACTTGGATGATTCATTGGAAAGAATGAATAAAAAATTCAAATTCATTAATTTGGTGGTTTACTCATTTCAATCAATCCTCCACTCAACTGTTAAATCTTTAAATTTGTGTCCATTCTTCCATACCCATTTCTTTTTCCATAAAATTTACCACGTGTGATCAATTCCGCCGTTGCTTCCGTCATTCCCTTTGTTTTTTGAAAAGTTGTGGTGACCATCTTATTTGAATTTTACAACTTGAATTTTATCAGATTAATTTCCCAAACCCAAATAGAAATGGAACTGTCTGAATGTGTTAATGCCGAAAATGTGTGTAAGGAGGAGCCACTAGTTTGAATTTGAGAGAGAGAGGTTACAACTGGTTTTGGAGAGAGAAAGGAAGGGTTAGAGAGACGTAAATAACAAAGGAAGGAGAGAGAAAAGAGTGGATGTTAGACAAGGGTATAAAAGTAATTTCATATTAGATTGGTCAATTTTTGACTTTTTAGACCGGTCAAACCGCTTACATGGCGCGTTGGCTGATCATTTTAACCGGCCATACACCATAATGTGCGGTCACCTATAAGGCCGTACATATTAGTGAGACAAATTAAAGGTTGTACACCAAAGTGTGAAATGAGATAAACGTTATACACCATGTATGAAATTTATCCATGAATTTTTAGCTGATTCGTGATTTTTGAGCTTGATATCAGCGAAAACTAAACCATCCTTTTGAGTGTTAATACTTAGCTTCCTGAATTTCTTCTATATCTCCAAATTAGAAAAAATTATCAAGGACTTGTAAATGATAATAAATTCTAAGGATAATTAATCTCTTTATGATATACATATGAGTTTGTGGTTTTTTTATTTATTAATTGGAGAAGGAAAGCATTTATTTATTTGCAGAGAAAGAGAGTAAGTTAGAGAGAGAAGTTAGAGAGAAATAATTTGCAGAAAAATGGAAAAAAGAGAAAGGGATAAATGGAGAGGCAATAAAGAGAAGTTTGCCTTAAATAAGGGTATAGAAGTAATTTTATCAAAAAAGTTTGACATTTTGACCAGTCAAAGCTGAGGTGTTGCGTTGACCGAACGTTGATAGATCATTTTTACCTGTTTTATACCATAGTGTCCGATCACCTATAAGGTCGTACATATTAGTGAGACAAAATGAAGGTTGTACACCAAAGTGTGAAATGAGACAAATGTTGTACACCATTAATGAAATTTACCTATAAGATGAGATTAAATCTTGACCTAGGATGAAAAACTAATGATTAAATCTTTATGCAGTGTCAATTAGCTAAAGATGTTTGGAAGCTAGCCAACTTGAGTTTTGAGCTTGATCAAATGCTTGCACCTAACATTGGCGAGTCCGTGCATGGACAAGCTTTCTCAAGCCGAGCTACAATATGTGGTGATAGCTTTGTGGTGGATGTGGTTCCGAAGAACAAATATTTGGACTAATTCCTTAGTGCTTATTGATAAAGTCAGGGAGTATATCCAAGGGTACAATGAAACCTTTGTAAGTCACTATCTCTAGCTCATCTTTTATCTAACTCTAGCTCTTCAACCCTTGGCCCTAGAAAAGTTTTATGTCCTCCTTAGGGTAGGTTTAATAGCTAGGGACTCCTTAGGTAATATTATAGCTTCTACATGTGTGCTTATCTCATCCTGTTTGTCTGTGGAAGCAGCATTACGTGCTATTTCGAAAGGTTTACATCTAGCTAGAGACTATAGCTTCAATGAGATCATTGTTGAATCGGATGCAAAATCTTTTTTGTTGATGTTCAGCCTAGATCGTCTCCTCAATCTACTTTTTCATTTATGTACGAGGACGTCAATGTATTATAGTACTATTTTCCAATCTTGCTTCTTTTCTTTCGTGCCTAAAGATGGTAATAGAGTAGCTCATTCCCTTACTTTGTGGGCAAACAATATTAATTCACCTATATATTTCATTAAAGACTCTCTGATTCCGATCTGGTACAAAGTTTGTAAAAAAAACGTTTCCTTCATAGTATCTTTATTTTGTCAGAATATCATTCACATTCTCACAGGTCTTTCTTCTTTCCATTATTATTGTTTGATTTTTTTTTTTTTTCTGTGAGTGTACTAAGTTTCTTTCAAATTATAATTCATCTAGGACTTTTTTTAATATAATATAAAAAAGGGTTTTTCTATTTACCTCTCCAAATTACTTATTACCGCTCTCATTTGGAAAATTTTGCCCTTTTCATAAATTTTTTTCAAAACTGATTTTTTTAGAGAGAATCGGCCAAAATTTGGTCTAAACGGATGCCGCATCCGTTTGGCCCATGGCAGGGGTGGTTGAGGCATCCGTTCCCACCATGGGCCGAACAGATGCGGCATCCGTTTAAGCCAAAATTTGACCGGTGCAAAATCGTAAATTTTTAGTGACGAAAAATACTAAATCGTTTAATTTTATATGATAAAAAATAATAAATCGTTCAATTTTATGTGACGAAAAATACAAAATTCTCCAATTTTTTATGATAAAAAATATAAAATCGTCATAAAAATATATTATTTGGAAAAATTACAAAATTGGGTCAAATGGGAGACCCACTTACATATTTAACCCATCAACCTACTACATATCTAGACTATGTTTGTGTGACTTTTCCAAAATACCCTTAATATATATATAACACCTTGAATTTTTTTAGTCTTTCGTCTTTCTCCCTCCCGTCTGACTTCGCAGATTTCGCAGTCTGCGAAGATAATGTTTGGTTCAGTAAATGATTTTAATTGGCAAATTTCGCAATATGTGAAGTCTGGACGTGTTTTTAACAAAATTTACGAAGTGGTATATAACAAAAAAAAAGGCACAACAACAAGAGATTCTAACAATAAAATCATAACATTATCAAAATTAACAACAATTGCCACAATAACAACATTAAAATCATAACATTATCAAAATTTACAACAAAATTACTACAATAAACTCCTAACAAATCATTTTAAGGTCAATGTGACCAATCTGGATGGAAATTTCTCCCTGTATTGGAAGTCTAGACTTTTTGGGATGAGAAATGGAAGTCTAGACCTTTTGGGATGGATGTTTCACAGGTTCCACAATAATATTGCCACAATAAACTCCTAACAAATCACTTCAAAGTCAATGTGAGCAATCTTGATGAGAATTTCTCCCTGTATCAGAAAGAAAGGCATCTCCTCTGCATCCCAGTACACCGCCTTCCTGAAATGGATGTTATGTATTCAACCACTTTTAGAAAAATTTAATCGTGTTAGGCAGAAAAAATGAAGGTTTGGCTTCATGAAGTATGCGAATATAGATGTGGATGATTTTACTTCGCGAAACGATGATTTCGCGAAGTCTGCGAGGAGAAACGTGATGATTTGACTTCGCGAAAACAAATTATATGAAGTCTGCGAGGGAAAAATCATGAACTTTTCTCTTCGCAGACTTCGCGTAATCCGTTTTTGCGAAGTCAAATCGTCACATTTCAAGCTCTTTCTCTTCACAGACCTTCGCGAAACCAGATTACGCTAAGTGAATTTCTGGAAAAAATCGCAGAGAAAACAGTAGATGCTTACATTTTTCCCACCTTTCACCATTAAAATCATCAATAACCAACTAGGAAAAACGATGAAAATAATGTAGAATAACAATTGTTTCGCTCCGCACAAGAAGAAAGAAACCAAAAAATGAGCAGAAATAGGAAGATGAAGAACCATGACGTCGTTTTCTAGCAATAGGAAGATAAAGAATCAAGAGATGAAGAGAGGAAGAAGAGAAAGACATGGTGATGTAGAGAAATGGTGTAGATTTCACGAAATATAAAGGAAGAGAGGAAGATCAAAGGGCTGGGAATCATTCAGGGAAGAGCAACCGTTTGCGTAACCAGAAAGGGGAAGGGGGAAGATGAAAGGTTAAGGGTATTTTGGGAAAGTGACACAGACATAGTCTAGATATGTAGTAGGTTGAGTAAATGAGTTAAATATGTAAATGGGTCTCCCATTTGACCCAATTTTGTAATTTTTCCATATTATTTTCATGAATTCTTTGATAAAAACGTACATTTTAATGTTTCCGACTTGTAATCATCCATTTCTGGGGTTCGGGTTGTCACACATCAATTATTTTCTTAATTTCAATTATTATTGTTCGGGTTTATGATTTTGGAGAGAGAATTTTCAGTTTTTGATCAAAATTATAAGAAGAGCAAAAAAGTCCAAATGAGAGCGGTGATAAGTAATTTGGGGGCAGTATTAAGCGACCCACTATAAAAAAGATAGCTTAATTAAAAAAAAAATGGAAGAAGATTAGGAGCTTAAAAATGATATTTTCTTTGTGGGTGTCTTTTATGCTTACTTTACTTTGTTTTTGACAAAGTAAGCTTTACTTTGGTTTTTCTACCATTTGATGAGCTTACTTT
This sequence comes from Euphorbia lathyris, assembly GCF_963576675.1. Lineage (NCBI taxonomy): Eukaryota > Viridiplantae > Streptophyta > Magnoliopsida > Malpighiales > Euphorbiaceae > Euphorbia > Euphorbia lathyris. Next base: position 43,873,419 of record NC_088917.1, on the reverse strand, counting down.
GTCAAAGTTCATCAAAAACAAAGTAAGACTTACTTTGTCAAAAACAAAGTAAGCATAGTCTAACCCTTTGTTTTTGTTCCAAATTTCAATGCTATAAATTAAAATCTTCAATAGAATAGAAGAGTAGTTAGAAAATAAGGTATTTGGATCATTTCGTTATGCTCCATACCATAAATCAGCTTAACTTGGATTTGCATACAGAAAGTTGATCTTACAAAGCACCCAGTTTAACTTGTATACAACAAACTTTGGCAACCCCAGCATCTCCCCTTCAATTAACTGAACAACAGCTTTTCACCTGTCTTTAAGTTTAATTGAATCCCGGAACTGGTATTCGAACCGTTGGAGGGCCAGACTTCATATCCTCCAGAATAAGGTTCAAGAGACTCATAGTTACTGATCCTTCTTTCCCTTCATAACAACATATGCACAAATCTATTAGTCATAACTCGGAACATGTTTCTCTTATTCTTCTATATGAAACCACATAAAAACTTCTGCATGGAAGAATGAAGAACGGTAAATGTCTCATCATACAGGGTAAGAATGAAAACATACTGCGTAACTTCAGAAGAACACAGTCCGTTTACCAATTGAAGCATTTCCCCTCAATTCAAGAGAGGATCTAGTAACATATGGATTTAATTGATAAATTCATGCTTATGAAGTTATAGTAGAAGCAACACTCACATTTTCAATGAACAAGGGTTATTAAAATCCATGATGGTTCAATATGAAAGATAGATATTGTAGGAAATATCTTACCATCACCAATCATATGGTCATCCCACTGCACGACGGGGCGAACTAGAATTCCACTGCCAATAAGCATCATCTCATCTGCTTTCTTTCCTTCCTCTACAGTCACATTACGTACCTCTACTTTACGAAGTTTACCTTCCCTCGCCAGCCCCTCAGCAAGAGTCAAAACCCTCTTAGCTGTACACCCACTTAAAATTTTGTCGAAGTAAGGCATTAGAAGGTCTTTTTCCTGTGTAACAAAAGCTACGTTCATGTTTGGCCCTTCAGCAATGAAGCCATCATTATCCAACCAAATGGCTGCAAATGCACCATTTTCTTCTGCTTCCATCTTTGAAAGCACATTAGGAAGGTAGTTTACACTCTTCATGGTGGCGAACTGTGGGGGTTTTATTGGGATTGATGAAGTTACTACCTTAACACCTTTTGAATCAAGTGAAGAAGACTGATCTTGGATGACAATGGCATATAGAGCAGGCTGACGGCAGCCACTTGGAGAGAGCTGGAAATCACCGGGTCCTGTGGAGAGCCAGTATCTAAGTGATCCTTTCTGGCACTTTGAAACGCTTGCTGTCTGTATGAGTATTCTTCTTATACTTTCCCTATCAAAAGGAAGATTAATTTTGGCCTTGGATGCTGAATTTAGAATCCGGTCAAGGTGTTGATCCAATTCATAGAGGTGTCTGAGATTTAGAAACATGATAGTGAAAAAGAAATAAAAATCTGCATATTTTCTTTGGTCTTATAATTGCATGAGGCCACTATTTCTATATTTTTTTCTTTAGAAATTAAAATCAGATATTAATCCGACATTCATCCATGCGCACAATAAGATTTTTAAACTGGAAATAATCAAGGAGTACTATAAGAATCCAGAAAAATGGATTTCTGAAGAGCTCTTCAATTAACTAAAGTGTGAATCAAGCATATGAAATGTGATGGAACTGAGAGTTGAACTAGCGGATTTATGATTGAGAGTACTATAAAGGACTAAATTATTTTGAAGCAAATTAAAGTATACTAACTAACTAACCCATTCATTATTGCAGCAGTATCAAAAACACCATGACCTCTGTGAACCATATGATCATCCATTGGGATCACCATAGCAGCTGGATCAGTTGTTATTCCCCCAAATAAGCTAGAATACATGGCCAAGTATTGTTGCTTCCCTCTCTTCTTTTCTTTGTTGCTTCTTAGCCTTTCAATAGCCTTCAAAAACCATATATACAGAGATCAACTTAACAACACAATACAATCACCAAACAAACTAATATTCCTGAAACAAGAGTTGCAATTTAACCTGTGAACAAGTCAGAAGCGGGACATCAAAATCTCGGGTATTAGAATCTGGAATTTACAGAGAAATTATATCTCTAACCAAGCCAAAATCACATTCAATTTAAAATAAATAAATAAATAAGTAAATTGATAACTGAAATCCTTAACAAGATGATCCAAAACGAAAAAGAAGAGAGCAGGTGAAATGACTTGCCAAGCAAAGCTTCAGCTTGATCAGAATTTCGAACGATCGTAGAATCTGTTTGCAAATATCGAAATCCCAATTTCGGAAAAGAAAGATATCTGGAGAATAGAGAGGAATTGCACAGATGATGAGGGATTTTAGAGGGTAGATGTGGGGCTTGAGGGTTGGGAAACGGGGAAAAAGCAGAGGAGGACGCCATAGAAGCGAAAAAACAAAAGCAGCAAAACTGCAAAAAAAAACAATCAAAATAGAGTGAAGAGTAGAGTATTGAAATGGAAGTGTTGATCCAGGTAAGTGACAATTGTTATTCCAATCCAACGCAACAGCCAAATCCGATTTGCATTATAAAAGTCTGCTGGAAAACAACTATTTGTGTAGTTTAATAACCTATGCTACTAATAGCAATTTACATGGCGACAACTTTCTTATGTTTTAAATTAAGGTCTGATGCATACCCAGTCCTCTAAAGTTGTCCGTTTTGTTCATTTAACTCCTCACCTTACGGGATAACTCTTTAACCCTCTAAACTCCATAAAAATGGTATTTCTCACTCCATTAACTTGTCCATTTATCCCCCAACTCATACAATATTCTATTTACCCCCCTTAACTCCATAAAAGTGGTATTTTTCACCCCTTACAATCCGTTATCGAAGCCTAAATTGATAACTTTTTTTAAACGTTAAACCTATATTTATGTTTTCCATAAAAGTGGAACCTAAATTGATACTTCCCCAAAAATCATAGGCCCATTTCGGTACATTATCCCTACATATAATGTATTTAACTTGTTTATATTAATGTTCTTGTTATTTGTATTTTTTATTCGTTCTTTCTCCATTCAACTTTTTTTACTACTATAAAGGGATAAGAAATACCATTTTTATGAAATTAAGAGGGTAAATAGGATCATAAGTGGTGAGAAATACCACTTTTATGGAGTTAAGGGGGTAAATAGGATATTCGATGAGTTGAGAAGGGGTAAAATGACAAATTTGGACAAGTTAAGGGGGTGAGAAATACCATTTTTATGGAGTTTAGGGGGTTAAAGGGTTGTCCCGTAAGGTGAGGGGGTTAAATGAACAAAACGGACAACTTTAGGGGGCTGGGTATGCATTAGGCCTTAAATTAATTAATAACAGTAACATTGTTTTATAATTATTGAAAAATAAATTTAAAATAAATAAATAAAATAAGGTTTGGAAAAGTTCAATTTACAACCTTTTGAATATAAGCTTGTATTCTTAATTATGTCATCCACCTTCAAACATTGAAATAATGCTAAATAGAATTAATATATACGAATTTTAGAGGGGACTATAGGAGACAAAACAAAACATACTCAAGGGCAGAGCCGGTGGCCGGGGGGCTCTGGCCCCCCGAGCCCTGGGCTGACTCCGCCCCTGAGTGGATGTGTCTAAAAATAGTTTGTAACTAATATTGGGAATGTATGGAGAAAAGAAAGAGAAATAGGATATGAATTGTAGTTAATCAAATTTTGAGGCACACGCTGCTTGCCAAAAGGCCCAATCTAGCACGTGTAACTCACTCTCCAGATTAGGCGCGCCATGGCACATCATGCGTCACAATTAATCCAAAAGTTCTGCCGAGGTAGTGGGTGTAGTGGGTTTGGATTGTTTTTTTTTTCAATTTTTTATTCAATGGCTATGTTGAAAACGGTGACATTGTTTATTAATTTTAGGATTAATTACAAATAACTACCATATGGTTTGGCCGATTTGCGATGTGGTGCCTGTGGTATTTTTTTTACAAACAAAACCTCGAGGTTGTCACCGTTATACAAATAAAGGAGAATGCCAAAATTCTGTTAAATCACATGGGCAATTTGGGAAAGAAAAATTTTGACTTTTTTTTCTTACTTTTTGGGTTGACTTCATCTTCTTCTTCTCTTCTCCTTGTTCTTCTTCTTCCTCCATTTCCTCTTCTTCTTCTTCCTTTCTTTAATTCTTCTTCTTCCATTTTCTCCTCTTCTTCCTTTCTTTTCTTCATCTTTTTCTTCTGTTCATCTTCCATTTTATGGTTTACCCTTGTAATGTTCAGAGATTGAAGAAGAACAGCAACATGTGATGGAGATGGAAGATTGTTGGCGATTTGGCCGTAGTTTATCCCAATTCCTTTACTCTGTATTCTCACTAATGAATCTGAAACGAACAAAGAATTTCACAGAAGCATTTAATCAAACATCATCAAAACGCAACAAATTTGCAACTCAAAACACAAAAATCACCATTAAAACACACAAAAATTACAAGAATCATGCTCAATTAGCAAGAAACTCTCAATCATGAACATCTGAAAACAAAAAATAACAAACTCCCAAGCTTTTTGTTTCAACTTCCATGACGGAATCCAGAAAAAAAACAAAGAAAATTAGAACAAACCTAAAACAGGGAGAATGAAGAGAAACAATCTGATAACAAAAAAGGAAGAACTACATGCCGTTGGTCCCGTGTGATTAGTTCCAAAGGGGGGGGTTAGGAACTAATATAACTTTTTCAAATTTAATTAAGCTGACTTAATATATTTTCTTGAGTTTGTTAACTCAGATTTGGTCAGCACGGCCGATTATAGTGTAAGACAGCTTTAGTCAGATGTTGACTAGAACTATTTTACGTATGAGTTGGGAATTGACACTATTGTGGTCAGCTTCCAACTCAGCACTCTTATTTACTCAGTGTCAGTTTAAACAATTTATATGCTGAGTAAATATGACAAGCAACACATACAGATATATATATATTGAGAGAGAGTTAGAGATTACTCAGTACAACTTATCCTGGTTCGGCCTCTCTGCCTACGTCTAGTCCCCAGAGTCCCTCTGGGCTTTTTAAATCCAATACTAAGCTCTTTAAAGGCAGAGCACAAACCGTTTACAAGGCAGTTGAATATGCAAGAGTACCTTCCTCTATTCGTCTACTCAACTCCTACTAAGTGCTATAACTAAACACCTAGATTTCTCTACCACTAAGCACTCAACACCGAGTACTCAGCACAACACTCTCAATTTTACAATTGATACAAATTGTTCTTTTCGAATGAAGAACACTTTAGATGATTACAGAAAATCAATCTAGCTTTTACACAAGAATAGAAATTTGGTGTAAGATCTCTTTTGGCTTTTGTGTGCTTTGTATGTATACTCTTTTTGTTCTTGTTATGGTCGGCTAATGATCCAAGAATGATCATGTCCTTTTATAGTTGAGGTCTGAAGCAGAAATGGTTTGAACTTTGGATTTGTCCGTTGATCCAAACGACTCCTTTTTGAGACAAGTTCTGGTCAGCTTCAGTTTTGCAGGCCAATCCTGTCGTCTGAATTCCGCAGGCGTCATGCTTGTCTCTTCTTGCAGATTTCGTCTTCTTGTGCCAGATTGTCTTATTGCTAATCGAACAGTTGACCCATGCATCTCGAAATTGGCTTTTGCGTAATTCCAAGGTTCTAGATTGGTGCAGACAGTTGTCGGATCTTGTCTTTTAGCAAATGAATCATTCATGCTGTCCTGAAGATCACTCAGCTTGACTTTAATGGTCGTTGTCTTTGATTGTTGCCAATTCAGATTCTGAGTTCTCTTTTACTCAGCTTCCATGGTCAGCTTCGTTCTGCAAGACATAGTTCTCAAGAAGACTTTTCTACTTTTGATACTGAGTTCCGTTCCACTCAGCTTTTTGATCTTTAAGCTTCTGTTCTGAAGATGACTTATCTTCTGTCATGCTGAGTTCCACTCTACTCAGCTTGTGCTGTGATCTTATGCTGACTTCGTCATGTCTTACTTTTTATTTCTATTTGTATTTATATTTATACTCAACATTGAACAAACATATTAGTACAATTAAATCAAAGCACTTAAATTTAATTGTCCCTTAATCATGGATTAACTTAAATAATTTTGTCAAATCAAAATCATGTGGAAAGGTGTTTCAACAAACTCCCCCATTTTGATGTTGGCAAAATATTTAATTGATGGAACTCAGCATTGAGATTAGAGGTGGCAAAATGACACACGACCCGATTACACGACACGAACACGACACGGATTTTTAGTGTTAGTGTTGAGCTTAATAGGTAATGGGTCATTTTTGGGTTGACACGAAATTGACACGCTAATTTTTGGGTTGGGTTAGTGTTGATATGTGAACCCGAAAACGACACGAAATGACACGGATATTGAAAATTATTGTTATATTCTCTCGTGTTTTTTTATGTTATTTTATTAATAAAGATAATAAAATTATAATTATTAATTGCAAATATTGATTTGAATTTCTTAAATGGTTATAAACACATTACATGACCCTCTAACATGATATTATCGAACTTTTCGATAATTATTGTTAACATACTAATATAAAAATGACATAAAATGTTTAAAAACAGTACCATATCTTCTTATATTTTTAAGAGTTATTATTAATATATATGCATAACAAAATTACATGTAACCCGAAAACACGACACGAAATCGACACTAACCCGAATAGGTTAACACGACTTTGACACGAAAGTTTTTGGGTTGGGTTTGGGTTTACTCTTTTTGACACGAACCCGAAATGACACGACACGAACACGACTCGAACACGACAATTGCCAGGTCTAATTGAGATTCCCCATGATTGAATTTCTTTTTAAGCTTCTGAAATCACTCCCCCGTAAGGGTTGCATCTTAACTTAACTCTAAACCTTCTAAGATTCAATTGAGTAAAATTAAGGCATGCTTATACTGACTTAGTTCATTTCTAGACCTTCCAAGATCTAATTCAAGTGAGCCTAGGTCAGCTTTCAGAAAAGGTCAATATGTGAAATATGTTTTGACTCAGTTTTGATACATGGTTAGTTTGATATCAGAGTTATGTGAAACTTTTTTTAGAGCAAATGTATCAAGTCTAATGTATACTGAGTATATATGAAATATGTTTTGACTCAGTTTTGATACATGGTTAGTTTGATATCAGAGTTATGTGAAACTTTTTTTAGAGCAAATGTATCAAGTCTAATGTATACTGAGTATATTCCTTTTTCTTTTGTTTGTTTGTTCAATTAAGACAGGTCAGCATGAAGCACAATCCGTAAGTAAGCATCACATAAAATCAATCAATTTGGAATAAAAGATGCATGATTCTATAGATAGTCAGCAAGACAAAATACGCCAGATAAAAAATACAAGTCAAGAATAAAAGCTAGCAAACTATTTCTTCCTATTGACTTAGGCAGTATTGACTTTGCCTTTTCCCTTTTGTTGCTGCTGACTACCAGATGCTTCTCCTGTGTGCTGAGTTCTAGCAGTATGTTCTTTCTCCCCTGTTTTGCCACCATCGGGCGGAGGAGGAACGAAGGTGTCGTTGAGAGCAGCACGAGTTAATCTCACGGAATAAGCCTTAAGCCTTTTCGTGCTTTCTCTTAGACCATCAAAAACTGGAATACCATCGTCCAATGTATCACGGGGAATTCGGATAGAGGCACTGAACATACTGAGTATATATTCCTGGGATTTCCCAATCCATGTGATTGTGTCAGTCAGCTGGGCATAAGCTTGATGGTACATCTTGAGCAAAGCCGAGTCATAGAACTGACGTTGAGCATTCGTGTGGCGCACATGTTTGAATATGGCTTGGGAATAGTTCAGAATATCATTTGGTTTGACCAAGTCAGTATCCATCTCTGCTTTACTCAGGTTGAGTAGACGGACAGCTTCGCTTATCTGTTCGATTGAGCATTGAGAAGTTGAGGAGATTAGCTCACGAGTGCCGGTCAGCTCAGAGTTCATCTTGGTAAAATGTTGATTCAACTCAACAGAGGTAGCATAGCCCGTGTTGACTGCAGAAAGAGCATTAATTTGGCCTTGAAGGGAATCCATGTGATTCACCATCATTAATTGCAGTTCGGCCAGCTTGACGATGGAGTCTTGCTTGGGTTGCTGTGTTTGGACTGTTGTCATAACACTTACTAGATCTTTGAGACCCTTGATCTCATTGAGGAGCTGAGTGATAGACGAGATTTGTGGTGACTCAACATTTGCAAACCCAGCAGCATCGGCATGAGAAGTGTTCAACTCCTGAAGAATAGTTTGAGCGGAGTCAATAATGCGACGTCCGGACTCAGTAGCATGAAGATAGGCATATGTTGCCTCAGGAATTGGCTCAGTTGCCGGAATTCGAGTGGAACCAGAGGGGCCAGCATGGTCAACAGCTGGGCTTTTATTTAGGTCAGCTGCAGGAACTGACTTCTCAACATTCTGCGATATTGGAGTGGAAGGAGGTGGATCAGCAGAAATATTGGCCTGCTCAATGTTGGTTTGAGTTGGTGCAGGAGGAGTCAACTCAGGTTGAGCAGGATTTTCCTTTGCATGCTTTTCACTTTGAGCAGCTTGGACTTCGAGCTCTTGCTCGACAGGAATTGGATTTTCTGGAATCTTGGCTTGTTCCTCAGGATGAGTAACAGAGGCTTGCTTTTTCTCAAGTTCCTTTGGAGAAGGCTCAGTAGGGTTGGAGAAAAATTGGAACTGCATGTCCGATAGATCAGTAATGGGATCCCGCAGAGGAGAATCACCCAAAAGATCAATAACTGGCGACTTCTGAGCCTTTTTCTTAAGTCTTCTCAATTTCTTAGCCTTTGGAGGAGAGGGGTCAGCTCGAATAGAATCAAGAGATTCAGAAGGTGAATTTACCCCTAGGTCAGCATGTTCCTTTGCTATTGGCTCAGCTTGTTCTTCAACTAGCTCAGTGTTAACTGTCTCATGTTGCTCAACATTTGCTGTCTCCTCAGCATTAAACTGTCCTCCGAGATTACCCAACTCTTCTTCATCTTGATCAGCATGGATTTTCTCAAGATCAATTTCTTGACTTTTGGCGAAATGCGAATCATCGGAGATCACAAAACCAAGAGGGGCAGCATCAATAGGACAACTCTGAAGATTTCTTTTTCTTTTTCTGCAATGGTTGCTCTGGAGTTTCCTCACTCTCTTCTTCAGGCTCAACTTGCCTTTTTCTTTTCTCTGCTGACTTAGGTGTGTCCTGAGTTTGTCCAACATCAACTTTCTTCCCTTTTGATACAACTCGGATTTTCTTTGGGGCAGCATTAACATCTTTTGAACAGGTTTGAATGGCTTTCCTCTTTTTCTCTTGCTTAGCTTGGTCAGTAGGTTCAACCATGGCTTTCTTCCCTTCCTTGGGTTGCACATCCTGTACATCATCAACTTCTTCCTCATTTTCCTCGATGACCTCTTTTCCCTTCTTAGACTTGAGGGGTTGGTCGTATACTAACCCAAACAGCAGAGCCGTTGTGATTTCAGTTCCCCAAGACTCAGTCTCATTAATCACGTCTATTTGATGATCTTCAAGGATTCTGGTAATGAGGGACCCCAACCTGAGTTTCCCAGTACTTCGTTGTAGTGCACCAATAAGAAACACCGGCATGTTGAGTGGTTGATAGGTCAGCATGTGCCAAATGAAGCACTGCTCGAAGTTTGAAGCTGATGATGCTGAGTTGATTTTTGGGAAGATAAAGTTAGTCAGGAGGTAGTGAGCCATCTTTTGATTCTGACCCATGCATGTACTAGCTATTTCCCCTTTGTGGTCCGCCGGCTTACAGAACGTCACGATGTGGTCAAGTTTCTCCTTTGTAGTCCTGAATTCTTTCCCTTTGGCTGGCAGTTTTAGTAAGGTTGCTAGATAAGATGGGGTAATCGTTATCTTTTTGCCTTTGACACGGGTTACCAGATGGTCAGCATCTTCTTCGTCAACCTAGAGGTTGGAGTAGAATTCCCTTACCAACCCAAGGTAGGCTTTACCAGGAAGGGAGAAGAGTCCAACCCATTCGTTTTTCGAGATCCACTCACAGAACGGTTGCTCAGCCGTTACGAAGCTCGGAGAGAACCACCTACAGCGAAGTACCTCATGAGACTTTAAGGAATACCTTTTCCTTGGGCTGCTTGTCCTTCTTTTTCTTCTTCTTTTTCGATGAGGTTGCGAGGTCAGCTTGAGGGCTCTTGCTTGGAGTTTGGTCATGCTGACCTTGTCCTTTGGTGGGTGTGTCGCTAAATTCCTGCTAAGGAGGAGACTTAGGGTTTTCATCGGAGTGATTCTTATCGTAATCACCGCCGGAGATATTCTGAGAGTCCGACATGATTTTCTTAGAGATTTTCGAGAGGTTTTGGAATTTGGAGAGCGAAAGATTTGAATGCCAAAGAATTCGAGTGTAAAGAGATTTAAGTGGGAAATCTTCCACTATTTATAGAGGTTCGCATTGATCCTATACGTTGAACTGGCCGTTTTACCTTAAGATGATCAATCGACAAAGATCCTGGCATTTATGACACATTCGGCGCATGTGTTTTCTCATTATTTCTTACGTCGTCCTAGGTGGCTATTTAATTCGCGTAGCATTTAATGTTGCAAGTGGGCTTTACTCAGTTTGTTAGAATACTAAACGTTTGTGGTACTGAGTGCATGGTTTTACGTAGAGGGTTTTCATACTACTTTAGTAACTCATCTTAAGATAATCACTCAGCATGTATGTCTTACTCAGCATAGGGTGAATTTCTATAACACATATTAAGCTCAGCATGTAGAAGTTACTCAAGTCACTCAGCATGGTAATCACTCAATATTCAATTTAAGCACATAGTATTATTGAAGAGGATTAGACATACCGATAGCTTCCCTTAATATATAAAATTGCTCACGAGCCAAAGGCTTAGTGAAGATATCCACAAGTTGGTCATCTGTAGGTACGTAGGTCAGTTTGATCTCACTCTTGAGTACATGGTCTCTAATGAAGTGATGTCTTATGCTGACATGCTTCATCCTGCTGTGTTGGATTGGATTCTTGGATAAGTCAATGGCACTTTTGTTATCGCATTTGACTTCAATTGTGTCTGTTTTGACTCCGTAATCCTCAAGTTGTTGCTTAATCCATAGGACTTGAGCCACACAGCTTCCAGCAGCAATGTACTCAGCTTCAGTTGTAGACAGGGCAACTGATGACTGTTTCTTGCTGAACCAAGATACTAGACAGCTTCCAAGGAAGTGGCATCCTCCCGAAGTACTCTTACGCTCTAGTTTATCTCGTCCATAGTCAGTATCAGTGTATCCAATGAGTGTGAAGTCATTTGAATTTGGATACCATAAACCTGCATTAAATGAGCTCTGCAAATATCTAAAAATTCGTTTTATAGCTACAAGGTGAGTTTCCCTGGGGTCAGCTTGATATCTAGCGCAATAGCATACTGAGTACTGAATATCAGGTCTACTAGCAGTAAGATAGAGTAAAGAGCCAATCATACCTCAATATAGCTTACTATCTACTGACTTACCTTTCTCATCCGTGCATAGGACAGTGTCAGTACCCATTGGGGTTGATGTGGGTTTACAATCTTCCATATCGAACTTTTTGAGCATTTCCTTGGCGTATTTGGACTGACTAATAAAGATTCCATTCTTACCTTGCTTGATTTGAAGTCCAAGGAAGAAGTTGAGTTCGCCCATCATAGACATCTCGAACTCAGTTTGCATCTGTTTACTAAATTCTTTGCACATAGACTTGTCAGTAGCACCAAAGATTATATGATCTACGTAAATTTGTGCTAGCAATGTATTTTTACCCTTTTTCTTAATGAACAAGGTTGTGTCAGCTTTGCCTCTGACATAGTTCCTGGTCAGTGTTAAGCCCAAAATATACCTAAAATATCATATATAAATACGTTAAATTTACATTGAAATCGTGCCAATTATATTCATTTAGAATACTTTTACGTCTTTATTTACTTCTTTGATGCAAGGTACTTAATTATTTGGTTAAATCCAAATAGGAACTAAAACGGATCTAAAACGGATCTAAAATGAAGGAAAAACCTAAAAAACGTGCCAAGAATACGTATCAATAAGAAGAACAGCTCAAGGAGGACAAGAAGCAGTCGAAAGGCCGGGAAAAAGCCCCTGTCGCGACTGAGATTTTCAGAATCTCAGTCGCGACATACGAACACTTGTCGTCGAAATTCAAAGTTTTCATCTCGCCCCTTCACCCCCTATCGCGACTGAGATTTTCAGAATCTCATATGAGACAGCGAAGAATTCTGCACAGTTTTCACATGTTTAAATCCAAGAAACGCGTTTGTTTGTTTGGATAAAAGCAACCCTTCACCAGCGGACACGACCCTTCAATTACAACCCTTCACCAACTATAAATAAGTGATCCATTTCAAGAAATCAATGTTGGATTAGATAGATTAAGGGTTATGAGAGTTGTTATGTTGAAGAAACTCTGACTCAGAAATGAGTCAGAAAGTTAGATTTCATTTTTGTGTAAACGAACTTGTTGTACACAAGTCGTTATTAGATTAGTTATAAACACAGTAATATTAGTTTAGTTTCAAAGGTTGATCAGAGACAAGTTTTCATTCTGGTAGTGGACCTAGCGGTCTCTATTCCGAAGATTTAGCGAGAAGAACTAACGGCTGAAGCGCAAAGAGGTCTGACAAGCCTACGGAGTTTGAGGGAAAGATTGACAACCCGGATCTCAAAGTTTTCGTTAAAATGCTATCCATGTTTCTACTTCTCTGTTAACTTGTGAAGATTCACAATTCACTAATAATATATTTATTTCATTCAATACATTCTTCCTGTTGTTATTTTGATATTGTTCTGACAAAATGATTTTCAAAATGATAAATTGGTGTTTTTATTAAAACGTTTTATACTATCTTATTTATATAGAAACTTTGTTGAACACTTGAAAGAATTAGTTTTTACGGATGATATGATCGCTAGCGCGGCTTATCGGATATAAAATACTAATTTGATTAAGGTAGAAATCTGCTCCGAACCAGAGAGATTTCTACGGTTCAAAGCCATTTAATTGAATAAATTCCTATATTATTACATGTCCATAATCTTACCAAAGTTATAGTTGTTTTCTTTGCTTTATGAAAATAAGTTTTATACCTTCTATTTATTCCAATTACGGAAGTATCTGTCTTGTAATCAAAATCTCAAGACGGAATTGTTCTTTAAGTTCAATATAATATTCTTATCTAATCCTAATTTATCCGAACCAATACAATCAATTAAACGATTTTCTTTTGTTAAACCTAAAGACGTGAATAAAACTGAATTAAATAAGTTTTTAGTTAAAAAGCGTTCCCTATGGGTTCGATATCTTTTATTACTACAAGCGTATACCGTGCACTTGCGGAAATCGCTCAACAAGTTTTTGGCGCCGTTGCCGGGGAACGCCAAATTTTTAACAAAAATTTATGTTTTCGTGTTTTATTTCGAACCTTGGTTTATAGTATATGTATTTATTTACTTTATAGTTTTTTTATTTTTGAGGATGGTCGCTAGGACTAAATCCTCGTTGTTATTTAACGTTTGCAATTAGATGTTTGCAGATAAAAAAAATTTCAAGTTTTTTCAAAGATAGACTGGAGATTTGATTATCAATGAAATTCACAGAAGGAGTCTACAGAAAAGAAATTCGGCTAGCAAATACATCAGAAGGGAATGGAAATTTTTTCAAATTGCATATCGGGTTCCGCAACTGCAGTATCAGGAACAAGACAGATAATTTTTCCCAGGAAAAAAATCTTCCCAGAAACCTTTACCTCTTTTCTATACACTTAGTCCTTCACCGAAACATCATATCTCTTTGTAAAAAATTATTCAAATCCTACATTACATCCAAATAATTTCTTCTTTTATCATACCATTTCCTTAAACACCTACATTTATCTTTCTAAGAAATCACCATGGAAATTTTTCTCAGACAGATACATCAGAACATAGAGTGAGGAATACAGTCCTTGAAATTATCTTATCACCCAGGAAAGAATTATTGATTTTTACAATAGTTTTGAAAGTTTCAGTTAATGTGTGTAGTTTTTGTTCGTGGCCAGAACCAGAAGTTCGGACATTCAACCGAAATCATTAGATCCTTAAATTGAGAAAACGCTAAAAAAGAAAGCGCTTAAAAAAATGCTAAAAAAAAGAAAAAAAAAAGAAGGAAAAAAATAATAATTTCAAAGTTTGGGATACAGTTCTACTTTCTTTTATTCCTGATTGAAATTATTCCCAGGTAAGCTCAGGTCTAGATGGAATGGACCATATGTGGTTAATAAAATGTTTGATTATGGAGCTTTAGAATTAGAAAATTCCAAAGACGATCGATTTAAGGTTAACGGTAATCGATGCAAAATTTATTACAAATGAGCTCCAATTTAAGCAATTGAATTCGTGGACGAATTCTATGAAAATTAATTTATTTAGTTTTCATATTGTTAATTTTTAGTTTTTCTTATTGTTGAGCGATTTCCGCAAGTGCACGGTTTCGCTTGTAGTAATAAAAATATCGATCCCACAGAGAACGCTTTTTAACGAAAATTTATATTAATTTAGTTTAAATACGACTTAAGGTTTATTAAATAGATAAACGTTATTTGAAATTGGATTTGGTTTTGAAATTGCTAGAAATAGAATTAGATTAGAGTATTTAGATGTTAGAAATTATTTATGATTTAAAAGTTAATTTGCAAGACAGGAACATTTAGAACTTTTTAGAAAAACAAATAAATGTATTCGTTTGCATTAAGCAAAGAAAACAACTTTAAACTTTGTATTAATTATAATGATGAAATAAATGACGGAACCTCTAATTAATTGGCTTTGAACGCGACAAAACCCTTTCGGGATAGTTGCCCTTACTCAAATTAAAACTCTTTCGAGATGATAATTTGCCTAAGTGTTCAACAAAGTTTCCTTGTAATGATTTTGAATTCAACTGCGTATTAATGAAAACACCAGCCTCACTTATATTGGATTGGTTACCATAAGTGCTGCATAACGATTTGTCGAATAGAACGGACTTTATTAGATGAAATATAAATTGATACAAGTTTACAGAGTGAAATCGCATGGACCCTTCGAGGGCGTGCAAGTGAACGGATTGATCAGTCCCTTCCTTGGGTTTCCTTAGGAGGTTGTCAGGCTCGGGGGCGGATCCTTTTACTAATTCTTCTCGTCGAATCTTTGGAATGAAGAATAATCTCATCTCCCACCAAAATGTAAACTAAACTGGAACAATGTCTAAACGCTTCTAAACTTGTTATTATTGAGTAAACAATGTGTGTACAGCATATTGTTTTGAACAGAAATAAAATCTAAACTCTGACTCTTTTCTGAGTCAGAGTTTCTACATAAACTCTGCACTAATCTAACTCTCTCAATATTACATTACATTACATAACATAACATGTTACATAACATAAAAACAACAACAACAACTTTTCTCTCCATGTCAACTCTTTATTTATAGATGTTGAAGGGTTGTGACTGAAGTGATGTATCCGTTGGTTAAGAGTCGTGTCCGTTGTGAAAGGACGTCTTTATCCACTTGAACGAACGTGTTTCTTGGATTTCAGCATGTGTTAAATGCTCTTTGTAAATTTTCTGCACTTACCGAGGATAGTAATCCTCGGCCGTGAATGACGTAGCATTGAGTTGAGCTTCGGACAAAGGGTAGAAATAGCTATACCACGCGTGTCGCGGCCGCGGGTTCGAGATTCACTATCGCGGCTCGGCAAGTTTTCTTACTTCTTGCTTTCGTTCGTGTCCTCGACTTGGCGCTTTCGATTTACGTCGTCTTTGACTCATTTTGAAGGGTTTTTCTTCTGTTTTAGATCCCTTTTCGTTCCTATTTGGATTTTACCAAATATTTAGGTACCTCGCAAGAAAGAAAGATATTCGAAAGTTAAAGTAATCTAAACAGATATAAATAACACGAATATGTAATAAAAATGATATAAATATTAATGATATTTTAGGTATATTTTGGGCTTAACAAATCTCTACACTTAATCTTTTGCTAGTCCCGAGCAAAATTCCACTGAACTTATTCCTTAACTAATCTCTTTTTGAAAATAAAACATATATCTTTGTGTTTACTTTTTAAATTAGTTAAGCCGAAAAGACTAACTTCGCATGGCATATTTATACGCAAAATATCAAACTAACTTAGTATAAATACGATATATCATTCGTCTTGTATTTCAATGTTTAAATTGAAGTATTGGGGACGATGTAAGCACGCATGTTATTGAGTCTTTCATCTCAAGGCATTTCAAAGCACCAAATTTTCTTTCCCAAACTTGAATTATTATATATGATTTATTAAGTTTAATTTGTTTGCTTAGTTACGCCCGTGATAAGGGTGGTCTCGATCGTAACTTTATATGCATTTGTTTTATGTTCGCTTAAGAGGTACCGACCATGCCATGGGTGGACGCAATCGTTACTTTAAACTTTAAACACGCTTAATTTTTCTTATTTAAACGTTCCTTTCATACCTCGATTGTGATAAGGGTGGTCGCAACCGTGGCCAAAAGTACGCTTTACTTATTTATTTCTTCCCTTTCATACCTCGACTGTGATAAGGTTGGTCTCAATCGTGGCCAAAAGTTAAGAATACGATTTATTAATTATAACTTGGGAAAAAGAAAATTAGCACATTCATCCTATATTGACTTAAAATTCAACATGTATTATGGCTAAAGTTTCCTTAAAAACTTCAATTGGTGTTAATGTAAGACAAAATCAAAACCGAGCTAAAAATTGTTAGTTCAATTTAATGCCTATAAACCTAATTGAAAATTTAAAATAAGATTTATTGTATCATGAATTTCATGATATGAAATAGAGATTGAAAATAAAGAATTTATTACTTAAATACATTTACTCGAGACAATTTTTATTTAAAATCGTGTCGAAGATTTGTGAAAAATTTCGAAAAATATTACCCGTATAGAAATATATTATTTCTATCGATAATGATGACCTAAAAACAATCATAATCTAAGTTTTTAATTTATGATTAAATTATAAATGTATAAAAATGATATTTCATAAAAATGTTAAGTTTTTTCATTTGTTGCAATATATATATTTAAAAGTGTTGCAATATATTTTTGAAAACAAGTGAGTGTTGCATACATTCATTCATTTGCATACATTCATTCATTTATTCGTTTGTATAAAAATGATATATGTATATATCTCCTCCCACACTTAAATTGGACCATGTCCTCATTGGTGCAAAAATTGATAAAACACGAAAAATGGTACGAAAAGAAATCATATGAATGAAGAAAGAAAAAGTATGAAATTAAAGTATCCAAATGAAGATATTAAAAGTGGACCAAACATAATAAAAAAAAATAGGTATATTGTAACAAAACAAAATAAAGGAGGAAAGAAAAGTTTAGATATAACCTGATTACGTGAACGTGAATCTGGTGGAGATGGTGTGGTCACTACGCCTTGACGACGGAAAAATGATAATAACCGGCGTCGGGTTGACGTGTGTTCTCTCCTTAAAGTATGATATTGGTACCCACCACGGATCATCTTTGGAATGCTTGTAACAATATCCTTTATCCATACTTTTGTGCTTGTGTGTAGAAAACAACATGCTCTTGTGCGTTGCATGCTCTACATTTCCATCATCATAATGCATATCGTCATCCCCCAAAAAAAATGGGTCTGCTCATTACCATCCTCTTTAATACCATTACCATGTGAACTTGTAGTACCAAAATTGAACTTCTAAACTAACCAACATTGGCGTAACCACTAAATGAATGTGTAAAAATATGAGGCATAATCCAACATTGGAAAATAATTAGGAGTAAGTGATTGAAAAAAATTCCACGATACCCGTAGCATCCAAAACAATAAATTTGGTAAAAGTAAAGGTGAAATGGTGTGGAATTAATTTGTACTGGGAAGAGTTTGGATTGTGTAATTTGGGTAAAATTAGAATTAAGGTGATGTTAGGTTTGTGTAAGGGATAGGTATATATAGGGTGGAATAGGAAGTTTAATAGGTAAAGTAGGAATAGGAAGAGTAATTAGTATAGTTGGAATAGGAAAAGGTGTAAGTAGAGGTTGAATAGGAAAAAGGTTGAAAAATAGGCCAAAAATCCGGACTTGGAGTTGCCTCTAACACGCGTGTCGCGGTCGTGGATGTGTATCCGCGGCCGCGGATCGCGTTGTCCAGCCAATTTTTTTCTTTGAATTGTTGTGGGAATTCGCTGAAGTTACTGAGAATCCACTATTCGCGGCCACGAATCGCGTATGGCAGCGAATTTTTTGTCTGAATTTGGAGTGAATTGGCTGAAGTTACCGAGAATCCATTATTTCTCAGCCGCGGATCACCCTTTGGTCACCCAATTCTGCATATTAACTCCAATTCGTGTAATTTCTTTGATAAATTTGATCCTGGACTCCTGGACAATGTAATCTGTACTTAAGAACATAAATGTAAAACATTAAATGATAAGGAAAACCAAAGGTTTATCCTTATTAATGAAAAAATAAATGAAAATGCTTTAATTAATGAATGTTAAAAGTAAAAATATGAAAGGTTTCGAACTAAAATTAATTGAAGCATTTATGTGCATTTAATTATGTAAAAATGAATCTAAATTTAGTCATTTACATTTAATTTAGTCATGTACTTATTAATGTCTTATTTAATAGATTCATAAAATGTTAAATATAAACTGAGAATTATCATCATCGATTAATTATCTCTGATAAAATTCAAACAGACATAAAACCGGTACTCAGACGAAATAATAAAAAGAATGGATTTATTATAATTGCATGAACAAATAAAATAAAATATCAAATATGAATTCAATTATAAACAAACAAACCTATTTACATACTGTGTGAAAACAAAAATACTAAACAACAGAAAGGCAAATTAAAACGTCATCTCGTTGAATTGTGGCCCAATCTTGAAAACTTTTTTAACCAGGCCCGATAACGATCAATCTTCGCATGCACGAAGATCTGTCTTTCTTCTGCAGAAAGAAATTGTGGGCCAATCCTAAAAACTGGGTATTAGAGTTTCTGTCTATTGTTCGTTTTGTCAACAAGAGGCGTGTTCGTCTCAGTTTTCATTGTGAGGGTAAGATATTCACTTTTGGATATCCTGAACTTCATAATTGGTTTGGTTTTCCGCCACGGGACACCACTCCACACCATCCTGGTAGAGATATGACTTCTAC
The DNA here is from genome assembly GCF_963576675.1 of Euphorbia lathyris. Classification (NCBI taxonomy): domain Eukaryota; kingdom Viridiplantae; phylum Streptophyta; class Magnoliopsida; order Malpighiales; family Euphorbiaceae; genus Euphorbia; species Euphorbia lathyris. The sequence goes on along the minus strand of NC_088917.1, from coordinate 43,854,101 downwards.
AGATATCTGGAGAATGTTGACGGGATTTTGGAGATTCAATCCAAGTCTTGCCTACAACAAATCAATAAATTCTAACTCCATGTTGTATATTCACAAATTTCTATGTCATAGTTTGTTTGGTCGAGTCAGAAGCAGTGTTGTCCAGGATACTGATTTATATATGTTAGATGATATTTTCCAAGGTAACACAGTTAATTCCTCAAAGATTTTGATGGAGGGATTAGTTGCCGCTTCCCGTTCGAAGAATCAGACAATTGGGTTTGGGGATATTACATATGGGACAATCCTAGGAACCAAAGGATCAGTTTCTGTTCCTTAGACTGATAAGGAACCATTTCCCATAATGAATTACGAGTTTCTGGAAAATGAGGGACTTGTGAAAAGAGAGTTTCGTTCTGGTCCAAAATTTCTGTCTCTTATAGAAAGAGAAATCTTCGTTCAAGCGAAGATTGACCGGGCCACTGTTCGTCATATTCCAATTCATAGGGATACTATTTGAGTTTATATAGTTTGTTTGTAAATAGTGTATATATGTTTGATGTTCTTATGCATAGATATTTTTATGTAATAAGGTATTATATTGTATTTTCTTTAATTATGATTAATAAAAGTGCATTAATTCTTTCCTTAATTTCTTTTATTTAAGGAACAACCTTTGGTTTTCCTTTAATTTAATGTTTCAGTTTTGTTTATCTCAGTTTCAGGTATTAAAATTTGCATCAATGTCACTTAATTACACGAGGAATTGCATTAGTCATGTTCAAATTGTAAAAAACAGTCCAATTTTTACCCAGAAATTCCAGAATCTCAGTTGAGATTTTGAAATCTCAGTTGAGACAGCAATAGAGCAATTTTTCAGCACAAATCCGCCCCCTTGCAAGCTTGCTGTCGCGACTGAGATTTTGAAAATCTCAGTCGTGACTTGCGGCTGCTATGACGGGATTTGGCTGGTTTTTTTCCAATTAATCCTATTCCTACTCTAATTCACTACCTATTCCTCTATCCTAATCAATACCTATTACTTACACCTATTTATATCACCTCTATTTTCACCAATCACTCATCTTTTACTCTTCCCAACACAAAGATTCACTCACCTTCCACATAAATCTTTACCATATTCATCTTCTTCTTCCCTAAATCACCACCATTATCTTTTACTCTTCCTTTCATTCTTTCAAATTACTTCATCTCTTTCACCAAAATGAAACAAAAATGCCTAGACAAAAGACGGTTGCTAACAAAACCAAAGCCACCGAAGTCACTAGATTACGAGTTCAATATGGAGCACCGTTCGATATTGCGACAGAGGCCGAAGGACGTAAATTTCACCGTTTTTCTAATAGCCAAGTTGAGTTCGTCGACATGCCTTTCCTTGACACCGACACGGTAAACATATTTTCTTTTACCGAACGTATTGATGAATATTTATCCATTCTCGGTTGGGCAAGATTTGCTGGTATGCGTTTTCCTAGTATTAAATCGCATATTTTGGAATTTTTGGTCACTCTAACCTATGATAAGAAAAAAGGCATCATCTCTTTTCGTAATAGTGGAGTTCGTTTTGAAGTCGGGTATGCGGCAATGAACCGATGGTTTGGTTTTCCTACTCGGAATTTTTATTCCAAACCAAAGACTTTTAATGCACACACGGTTTGGCAATCTTTGACCGACCTAGATGTTTTTCGTCCGAAGAACACATCTAGTAAGTTACTTAAGGATAATTGTATCTTTTTCTTTCACAAATTTTTATCCTTTTCTTTATTTGGTCGAGTCGAAAGTTCAAAGGTGCAAGTCCGTGATTTGTTTGTTTTGGATAGTATTTTTTAAGAATTTGACCGTTGATAGTATTGAGATGATATTTACTAATTTAGTTCGAGCTTCCAAGTCCCGCAATAAGCAAGTGCCAATGGGTAATTTAATTACCGGCATTGTTTTGGGTGTACGGGGTGAATTAGCAGATTATCAAAATATGCCTCATGTTGGTTTGCCTTCCTTGGATATCACGGCACTTCAAAGAGCCAATTTATTGAAGAAATTGGGACCACCCGCATTTATCTCCTATGAAGATCGTACAAGACGTGTTTTTTCTACCTTGGGTGGTGAAGCTTCAAGTTCTCAAGGTTTGGGTGCCCAAGATGATGATGAGGAAGATGAAGAGGAGGAGGAGGAGGCGCATGTTAATGTTAATGCCAACGAGCAAGCACATGTAGAACCGAATGTTGAAGAGCAAGTTGGATGGCAACGTGTTTTGACACAAATGAACGAGCATAACCGTCACATGAATTTGCGGTTAGATGAAGTCGTTGCCCACAATACCGAAATGAGTTCGAGGATAAACACGGTGGATGCCAATATCACTACATTGAGACGTGAGCACAAATCTACTCGTCGCCGGTTGCTATCTTTCTTCCGACGCCAAGGAGTTGAGACTATGCCTTCTCCACCGAGTTCACCTTGATAGGTTTTATCCTTTCTATCTTTTACCTCATTTTCGTTATTATGTTTTATTCGGTTTGGTACAATATTTTTAATTATGTTTGGTACAATTATTTTTATTATTCTGTTTGAATGTTATCGTACTATATTTTTCAATTCTAATTCGTATGGTTTATTTCGTACTATTTTTCGTGTTTTATCGCTTTTTGCACCAATGAGGACATGGTCCAAATTAAGTGTGGGAGTAGATATTTCATATGCTATTTATTTTAAGTACGAATGAATGCAACGAATGAGAATGAATGTTATTTATTTAAGTATAAATACATGTTATTAATGTTTAAGTAAAGTATTTAAATATAAATACATGTTGTTATTAATGTTTAAGTAAAGTATATAATGCAACATTTTCAAAACAAGAAATGCAACATTTTTATATTAAGTGCAACATTTTTCAAAAATAATGGCAATTTTTCATAAACATTTTTTTTTGTTAAGTATATATATTTCATATGTTTCAAACACTTTAACTTTCAAAATAATGTTAAGCATATTTTAAGGTTATCATTATCGTTAGAAATAATATTTTTCTATACGGGCAATATTTTTACAAATCTCCGATATGATTTTATCAAAAACGTCTCGAGTAAATGTATATAAGTAAAATTTCTTTACTTTCAAATCTCTATTTTATATCATGATTACATGATAAATATAAATCTTATTTTCAATTTTTAATTAGATTTATAGGCATATATCAAACTAACAACTTTAGCTTTTTAGCTCGGTATGATTTTCGTCTTACATTAAAAACCAATTGAAGTTTTTAAGGAAACTTTAGCCATAATACATGTTGAATTTCAAGTCAATATAGGATGAATGTGCTATTTTTCTTTTCCCAATTTATAATTTTCATTTATATAACTCATGTTAATTAAATCAAGTAGTCGTATTCTTAACTTTTGGCCACGATTGAGACCAACCTTATCACAATCGAGGTATGAAAGGGAAGAACATTAAGTACCGTTTACTTTTGGCCACGATTGCGACCACCCTTATCACGGTCGAGGTATGAAAGGAACGTTAGAAATTAAAGCAAAATTAAACGTGTTTAAAGTTTTAAGTAACGATTGCGTCCACCCATGGCATAGTCGGTACCTCTTAAATGAACACAAAAGCAAATTATTTCATATAAAGTCACGGACGAGACCACCCTTATCACGAGCGTGACTAAGCAAATATATTAAACCTAAGTCCTTAATAAATCTACATTTGTAATAGTTTAGGTTTGGGAAAGGAAATTTTGTGCTTAGAAATGCCTTGAGACGAAAGATTCAAAAACATGCGTGCTTACACCGTCCCGAATACTTCAATATAAAAATTCAAATACGAGACGAATGATATATTTCTTTTACACAAGCTAGTTTGATACTTTGCGTATAAATTTACCATGAAAAGTTTATCTTTTCGGTTTAACTAATTTAAAGAGGAATATATAGATATATGTTCTATTTTATAAAGAGATTGATTAAAGAATAAATTCAGTGAAATTTTGCTCGGGACTAGCAAAAGCTTAAGTGTGGGAGTTTGTTAAGCCCAAAATATACCTAAAATATCATATATAAATACGTTAAATTTACATTGAAATCGTGCCAATTATATTCATTTAGAATACTTTTACGTCTTTATTTACTTCTTTGATGCAAGGTACTTAATTATTTGGTTAAATCCAAATAGGAACTAAAACGGAGCTAAAATGAAGGAAAAACCTAAAAAACGTGCCAAGAATACGTATCAATCAGAAGAACAGCTCAAGGAGGACAAGAAGCAGTCGAAAGGCCGGGAAAAAGCCCCTGTCGCGACTGAGATTTTCAGAATCTCAGTCGCGACATACGAACACCAGTCGTCGAAATTCAAAGTTTTCAGCTCGCCCCTTCACCCCCTGTCGCGACTGAGATTTTCAGCATCTCATATGAGATTTTCAGAATCTCATATGAGACAACGAAGAATTCTGCACAGTTTTCACATGTTTAAATCCAAGAAACGCGTCTGTTCGTTTGGATAAAAGCAACCCTTCACCAGCGGACACGACCCTTCAATTACAACCCTTCACCAACTATAAATAAGTGATCCATTTCAAGAAATCAATGTTGGATTAGATAGATTAAGGGTTATGAGAGTTGTTATGTTGAAGAAACTCTGACTCAGAAATGAGTCAGAAAGTTAGATTTCATTTCTGTGTAAACGAACTTGTTGTACACAAGTCGTTATTAGATTAGTTATAAACATAGTAATATTAGTTTAGTTTCAAAGGTTGATCAGAGACAAGTTTTCATTCTGGTAGTGGACCTAGCGGTCTCTATTCCGAAGATTTAGCGAGAAGAACTAACGGCTGAAGCGCAAAGAGGTCCGACAAGCCTACGGAGTTTGAGGGAAAGATTGACAACCCGGATCTCAAAGTTTTCGTTAAAATGCTATCCATGTTTCTACTTCTCTGTTAACTTGTGAAGATTCACAATTCACTAATAATATATTTATTTCATTCAATACATTCTTCCTGTTGTTATTTTGATATTGTTCTGACAAAATGATTTTCAAAATGATAAATTGGTGTTTTTATTAAAATGTTTTATACTATCTTATTTATATAGAAACTTTGTTGAACACTTGAAAGAATTAGTTTTTACGGATGATATGATCGCTAGCGCGGCTTATCGGATATAAAATACTAATTTGATTAAGGTAGAAATCTGCTCCGAACCAGAGAGATTTCTACGGTTCAAAGCCATTTAATTGAATAAATTCCTATATTATTACATGTCCATAATCTTACCAAAGTTATAGTTGTTTTATTTGCTTTATGAAAATAAGTTTTATACCTTCTATTTATTCCAATTACGGAAGTATCTGTCTTGTAATCAAAATCTCAAGACGGAATTGTTCTCTAAGTTCAATATAATATTCTTATCTAATCCTAATTTATCCGAACCAATACAATCAATTAAACGATTTTCTTTTGTTAAACCTAAAGACGTGAATAAAACTGAATTAAATAAGTTTTTAGTTAAAAAGCGTTCCCTGTGGGTTCGATATCTTTTATTACTACAAGCGTATACCGTGCACTTGCGGAAATCGCTCAACAGTCAGCAGGAAGTTGGTCAACCTCTCATACCAAGCACGTGGTGCTTGCTTTAGGCCATACAGGGCCTTCTTGAGTTTATAAACGTGGTTTGGAAATTTTTGGATCTTCAAACCTTGGAGGTTGACTAACATATACCTCTTTGTTATAAAGCCATTAAGAAAAGCACTTTTAACATCCATTTGATATAGTTTAAAATTCATATAGCTAGCATATGCACACAATATACGTATAGCCTCTAACCTAGCAACAGGAGCAAAGGTCTCACCATAGTCAATGCCCTCTTGCTGACTATAGCCTTGGGCTACAAGTCGGGCTTTGTTTCTGACTACGTTGCCTAGCTCATCTAGTTTATTTCTAAAGACCCACTTAGTTCCTATGGTCTTTTGATTCCTAGGTTTTGGTACTAAATCCCATACCTCATTTCTTGTGAACTGATCAAGCTCTTCTTGCATAGCATTGATCCAATATTCATTGTGCTCAGCATCGGCGAAGTTCTTTGGCTCATTTACTGAGACGAATGCAACATTTCCGAGATACTTTCTAAGCTGATCTCTTGTCATCAGCTTGTTGTCAGCGGCATCAAGAATGGACTTCTCTGAATGTCCTCTTGGAATTTTTATTTCTTTAGGTAATGTTGAGTTGTCTGGAATAGGTGTTTCTACAATATCTGCAGGAATAGATTGGTCAGCAAAGATAATTTCGGGTTCGTGTTTACCTTTGGTCAGTCCTTGTACTGATGACTCAATAGCTCCTGTTTGGTCAGCGGAAGCTGAGCTCGGTTCATTTTCGACGGACTGAGTTGTCTTTCCTGCAGGGTCAGTTTCATCGAACTCTATATGGACAGACTCTTCAACAACTTGAGTTCGTTTATTATACACTCTATATGCTTTACTGTTAGTTGAGTATCCTAAAAAGATCGCTTCGTCAGCTTTAGCATCAAATTTAGCAAGGTTATCTTTTGTATTGAGTATAAAACATCTACACCCAAAGGCACGAAAGTAGCCAATGTTGGGTTTTCGTCCTTTCCAAAGTTCATAAGGGGTTTTCTTGAGTATAGATCTAACTAAAGCCCTATTGAGTATGTAGCATGCTGTGTGGACAGCTTCACCCCAGAAATACTTTGGAAGCCTATTTTCGCTCAGCATTATCCTAGCAATTTCGACAATTATTCTGTTCTTCCTTTCAACCACCCTATTTTGTTGAGGCGTTCTAGGAGCAGAGAAGTTATGGTCAATACCACTGGTTTCACAGAATTCATCAAACTATTGGTTTTTGAATTCACCACCATTGTCGCTTCTAATATGAGCTACTTTTAGGTCTTTGTCATTTTCAAGCTTTTTAATCAATGTGGTGAACATCTCAAATGTTTCATCCTTGCTACTCAGCAAGATGATCCAAGTATACCGAGAGAAATCATCTACAATGACTAAGGAGAATTTCTTACCGCCCAAGCTGAGTGGCTGGACATGTCCGAAAAGGTCCAGATGTAGTAATTACAATGGTCTTTTGGTTGAGACAATGTTTTTACTTTGAAAAGACTTTTTCGTTTGT